>NC_065519.1:34994950-35010390 GCF_006386435.1 Epinephelus moara
GACTAAGTCATGGTATGGTATGCTGTACATAATCATGGAAACTGTCAGTGTGTCATTCTGTCAGTCAGTCATTCTGTCTGTCCCACGTTTTTCTACTCACTGACGTGGTCAATCTATGTGAAACTGCACATAGGCATTGAGGACTGGCATAGGTAGAAGGTGACAAAGCTACCAATGGGTATGGACTAGTGTCAATACATCATACTATGAACCAACATACAATAATACCACATGTCCCAGTAAACATCTGCTGCTGACTGGGATCTCTGTCAAAAGAAATGTGAACTGTCCAACAATGGCTCAACCTCTTCACCACCTCACTGACCAAGTGCTCCCTTATGTCTCCTTCAACCAGGTAACTGCTCTTTATACTGAAAGTTGTCTGACTTTTTTATTTTGAGACATTAATACTTCAAATTAAACAGAATGAAGTGAATTGGAGACAAACATAAGAACTGACTTAAAGACACATAGTTCTTTAATAGCTTCTTTGTGACTTGTTTTTAATTATGCACATTTTGTAATAAATTTCATCATTATGTATGATAACATCAGTCACTTACCTTGTGTGCAGTTTTCCTTGATTTGTTCAAGACACCTTTCTGCATTGAACTTTGACCTCTGACGTCTTTCCTCATCACGTATGTCAGTGTCAATCTTTGAGCGAACAAAGTAGAACTTTCTCCCCATCCTCTGAATCTCCTGAGCGAGCTTCTCATCATTTTCTCTGAAGCGAGTGGCTGAGATGATGATGAAGATGTCAAACCTTTCAAATCCAACAAGCTTCAGGTAGTTGTCAGCTGGAAACTTGGGGGTGCCAATACCAGGAAGATCCCATAGTGTGACATTGGGATAGTTGGGATGGGGGTATGGTGTAGCCTCTGAGGTGGTTTCTACAGGACCAGTAGGAGCAGCTCTCTCATCCCCGTTATTTATGCCTCTGAAGGCATTAACGAAGGTGGATTTACCAGAGCCAGACTCTCCTGTGACGGCAATATTTAGTGAAATATCATTCTCCTTGTCCAGATACTCCTGTATAACTTCTTCAGCTAAGACTTGATTATTGCTTTCTAGTGTTTTTGTTTTTGCATTAACAAAGGTGGATTTAGCACAGCCAGACTCTCCTGTGGAGCCAATATTTAGTGGAATATTTTTCTTCCTGTCCAAATACTCCTGGATCATTTTTACAGCTAAGGCCCAATTGCTGCTTTCTCGTGCTATTTTTATGTCTTCAGTTGATTTGAGATGAGATGAATCCTCCATGATAATCCTTGAAAACTGGAGTAAAAGAGAAATTAAAAGTGTTTGTCTTTTGATAAACAGAAAATGTAGTGATAGAATGATCTGGCATCATGTAGGTAGAATATTAAATACAATGAAAATCTGACGTGACACATCTTTAGTAATCCTGTCTTCCTCATATCATGATGCAGTATAACCTCACACACACACCACATCAGTTTAGCATTCTAAGGTGTGTACATAATAACACAGAGGAGGGTGAAATCTACTCACATTAGCACAATTACAGTGAATCCTCTATATTGTAATGTGCCTGTTTTAGACAGTGAGAAGCAGCTGTATGTTTCATCAAAATAAAGTAGGCTTTTGCTGAATATTAGAAGCTCCTCACCTGGAGTCTGAATGTTGAAACAAAGGTGTTCACTAAGAGAGGGAAGTCATACAGGTGGAGATCACAGCAGGACACCAGGAAGACTTGAGGAGACTCAACACCTTGTCTTTGAAGACCTGTGTGACAACAGGAATACATGATATGATGATAAGATATATAAAACAATTAGAACTTTTAAAATGTAATATGTCTATCTGGGACACATTATCTATTTTTCTTTCTTGGCATCATTTGCTTTGATTTAGTGGACACTAAAAATATAAAATGACATCATTCTGAAACCTTCTTCAAATGTTATATTACAGTCAGAGGCCCATATATGAAGTTTTAACTCACTTCTGAACTCACCTCCTCCAAATCCCTTTTCACTTTATTAGCATTTATGTAAAACCCCATTTTCAAAACAATCAACAGAGGCAGCAGAGTGGTATTACTGACAGTCTGTGATTTGCTTTAAAGTTTGAATGTGTGCTTACATTTTGTCAGATATTGCAAATACAAAAGCAGAACTAGGTTTTGTAGTTTTATTTTTTCTTTAATTACTAAAAACATTTTGGAAAAGTGTCTGATAAAATTTGAGTAATGATAAAAAGACAGACTATTCTCTCACTCTATCATCGATACAGTGAAGGTTAGACTTGAAAACTATTCTAGACAGTAATATTTAATTATCAGAACAACAGCTCATTAATACAATATGTTGTTTATATTTGCAAAATATATTTTTCCTCCATCAAATAAATCATCTCAACAAAAATCTAAACTAAGTCAGAAAGTTAAACGTCACAGCAACTAACATTCTTAGTACTGCGTGTATATCTGATTCACTGATGATGTTGAAGCTTGTCTTTGCAAAATTTTAATATAACAACATCAGCATTTAATACAAAAACATCAGTCTGATCTATGAGCCTAAATGATGAGTGCAAAGGATAACAGCGTGTCATCAGTCATGATTTTCTGTGCAGGTCAGTTTGTCCCAGTAAACATCTGCTGCTGACTGGGATCTCTGTCAAAAGAAATGTGAACTGTCCAACAATGGCTCAACCTCTTCACCACCTCAGTGACCAAGTGCTCCCTTGTGTCTCCTTCTACCAGGTAACTGCTCTTTATACTGAAAGTTGTGTCACTACCCGTAACCCTGGACAGCATGGTAGTTATGTTGCTTGGGCATTTTGTAATTAATCTCACTATTAATATATGTGGTTACATAAGTCACTTACTCTGAATGCATTTGTCCCTGATTGGTTTAAGAGTCCTTTCTGCATTGAACTTTGACCTCTGGCATCTTTTCTCATCACGTATGTCACAGTCAATCTTTGAGCGAACAAAGTAGAACTTTTTCTTCATCCTCTGAATCTCCTGAGCGAGCTTCACATCATTCTCTCTGAAGCGATCAGCTGAGATGATGATGAAGAAGTCAAACCTTTCAAATCCAACAAACTTCAGGTACTTGTCAGCTGGAAATCTGCCAATACCAGGAATATCCCACAGTGTGACATTGGGATAGTTGGGATGGGGGTATGGTGTAACCTCTATGGTGGTTTCTACACAACCAGTAGGAGCAGCTCTCTCATCCTCGTTATTTATGCCTCTGAAGGCATTAACGAAGGTGGATTTACCAGAGCCAGACTCTCCCGTGACTGCAATATTTATTGGAGTATTATTCTCCTTGTCCAGATACTCCTGTATCCTTTTTACAGCTAAGGCCCGATCATTATTTTCTAGTGCTTTTTTAATGTCTTCAGTCCATTGTCCACTCTCCATGGTAATCCTTGATAACTGGAGTACAAGAGAAGTAAAAAGCCATTATTGTCTTTTGGGAAATAGTAAAAAAATGTAGTCCTACGATGACCTAACGTCATATACATACAATCTTAAACACAATGATCTACCATGCACACTGCATCTTTAGAAATCCCAACGTCCTTGAAAATATCATATTATGATGCAGTATAACCTGGCACACAGCAGATCTTTTTGACAGATGAAGGTACAATCTATTTACATTAGCACAATTTTAGTGGCTGTTTACTCACACTATGCCAGTTTTATACAGCAATAAGCAGCTTCCTCGTATTTTTCATCAGGATATAAAGAAGGCATTTGCTGAATATTAGAAGCCACTCACCTGGAGTCTTAATGTTGAAACAGATGACACAAGAGCACACCAGCCTCTGAGTTACTATGAGCTGTTCAGCTGCAAGAAAAGTCGACCTCCAGTCTAAAAAAATACCACTTGAGTTTATCAGAGTTCAAGCAGTGATGGTGATGACAACAGTGACCAATGAAAATGTCCCACTATGAGTGAGAGAAAACTGATTGGTCAGCTGTAAAGCAGCTGACTTCCAAGAAACACACACATTTACATGAAACAGAGAGCTGCAGGCAGCACCCCCTGCTGGCTACTATTTGTAAGTGAATGAGTTGTAGTTGTATTTTTGGGTAATTAGTGTAACTCAGTCTATCCTTATAAAGAGTCTAACTTATGTGAAGTTATTCATTTTTTTGTTTTTCACAAGCAAAAAACGCATCAATTTTCCAAGAGGCTTTTTTTTATAGAGCACATTGAGATATAGATTTCTGTCACATTTCTTATCTATCATACTCTTGGTGTGTGCGGCGTGGCCAACATTTTCATTTATTCAGCTGTCAACTACAGTGCCACAATCAGGCCGATTGATGTTAAGTATTAGGGTATTAATCCAGTTATGATCATGAAGCTAATCCCAGCTCACAGTAAATGATGCAATGGAATATTATAGCATATATTGCTACACAGTTCACCCACATGCATCAATCAATATGACACCTCAGAGAAGACCAACCTAAATCATTAAACACATTCAGTGTCTCAGTCCTAGCTGCAACAACGTTGTGATGGCTAGTATTGTTTTCACCCTATAAATGTGTGTGTATGTGTGTGTCATCATGACAAAATATAGTTGTGGCACCTACTGCAGCAGGAATGACCACAGAAGTAATTTTGAGCATTCTTGCAAGTGTTTACTGTATATGTCAGATCTGAGTAGATGAGCGCTCAAGCCAACAGACTCTCACTGGGGGGCTCTGCCAGTGTTCATATGACTAGTTTTCTTACCTGTTAGCATTTGTAGCTCTTCCTCTCAAGTTGGGCTGCCAATATGAAAAGTTGTTTTGGCTCTTGTGTCCTTAAAATAAGGCAGTGTCTACTACCCTCTGACCTTGACTTACCTTGAATGTAGTTTTCCCTGATTTGTTTAGGAGTCCTTCCTGCGTTGAACCCTGATCTCTGACATGTTCCTCGTCACGTAAGTTATGGTCAATCTTTGAGCGAACAAAGTAGATTTTTTTCCACACCCTCTAAATCTCCTGAGCGAGCTTCTCATCATTTTCTCTTAAGCGAGTGGCTGAGATGATGATTATGAAGTCAAAATCTTCAAATCCAACATGTCTCAGGTAGGCTACTTATCAGCAGGGATGGACTGGGATTAAAAAACTGCACCAAAACTTTAAAAAGTAAAAGCACAACAGTCCCTGTCAGTTTTGTACTATTCTTTTTATATTTCTTAATATTACTGCTGCATGTGGCATTTTACAGCTAAAATGTTTAAAGTTGAGCTGTTTTAACTACTGTAATCATTTCATTTCATGTTTTGCATTGTATTGAGCAACACAAACTGGGTATAGATAAAAATGTAGCAACCTGAATAACATTTGCTAACATCAGCCCTAGCAAGTCTCTTTCTCCCTCTCTCGTGTTCCATACTTATGTTACTTACGTGAACGTGGTGCCCAGAGAGGCAGTTAGAGCTGCAAGCTAAGAGGCTAAAAACAGAGTTCAAATGACGTTTTTCAAATAACTTTTTATGTCGGGGCTTCAAGACGCTTAGATCACTACGGACAAGCAGTATGGAGATATTTTGTGGTTTCAATTCTGTGTTTTTGGATGTTTGAATCTGGGGCGCCGTCAGCCTGCTTTAGGTGGAGTTGTGTTGCTACCTCCTCTCCCCTTGGATCTCTGCAAGTGTTGTGAGGACTCTAAAACGTCACCTGATCCTCCATTGGCACGAGGGTGAGTAGATAATGGCTGAATTTTCATGTTGGGTGCACTATCCCTTTAAGTGGTTGACTCATACAGTATATTGTATAATATATTGTAAAGCAGGTATAATAAACACTTCTGTCACACAACCAACAAACAAACCTGTGACACTTTTATCATCATTCACAGATTTATGATATTACAACAAAAAGGAGAGACGAGCTCAGTGTATCATAGGAAGTCCCCCGGCAGACTAGGCCTATATCAACCTAACTAGGGGCTGGTCTAAGGTGAGCGAGAGCCAGCCCTAACTATGAGCTTTATAAAAGAGGAAAAGTTTAAGTCTGCTGGAGACAGTGTTTGCCTTTCCAACCAAGACTGAAAGATGATTCCACAGAAGAGGAGCCTGAAACATGAAGGCTGTGGCTCCCATTATACTTTTAAGAACTTTATCAACCACAAGTAACCCTGCATCCTCGGAGCACAGTGTTCTGGTAGGATAACAGGGCACTTTGAGCTCTCTAAGATATGACGGAGCCTGACCAATTAGAGCTTTGTAAGTAAGGAGATGGAATTTAAATTCAGTTCAGGATTTTACAGGGAGTCAGTGCAGAGAAGCTAAAACAGAAAAAAAAGATAATTTTTCTCTGTTTCCATCAGCACACATGCTGCAGCATTCTGGATTTTTGTAGGGACTTGTTGGAGAAACCTATAAGTAATTGCAACAATCCAGCCTAGACATGACAAATGTATGGGATAGTTTTTCTGCATCTTTTTAAGCCTGGATACGCCTGAATTTTTGTAATACTTCGAGGTGAAAGAATGCAGTCCTTGAAGGTTGTTTTATATAGGAGTTAAAGGACAAATCTTGACCGAAGATTACTCCAAGGTTCCTTATGGCAGTGTTGGAGGCCAGGGAAAGTGTATCTGCAGAAAGCGTTTCTGTGGTGTTAAGGGCCAAGTACAATAACTTACTTTTTTTTTTAGCTTAATATCGGGAAATTGCGTTTAACTAGTAATACTGATGAGTTACTTTAAGACATTTGATTGGGAATTACTCATGAACTGACCTTTAACTAATTATCAGTTGCTCATTCAGTCCTCATTAGTTTTCTAGTATGTACTATTAGGATAGATTTTTAAAGAAAATAACATCAGCAAAAAAATAAATAAATAAAAACATTGGATGATCTTGCAAACAGATTGTTATAGCAGAACTAATAATAATAACTTTATTTATATAGCACTAATGTAAGTAATTCAATGCAAGATTTACAAAATAAAAGACGAAAGCACACCCTCTCTTATAGGAACACATTTAATGCGAAAAGTGTGTGTGTGTGTGTGTGTACTCCCCATAACAACTAGTGGTAAGACAGCTAAGTTTGCTACCACCAATCAAAGTAGTGTTAAACATAATGCTACCCAAAATATCCTAAACCTGGATGATACAGTGTCTTTCCTGACACTTGTTAAAGTGGGACCCAAACAGACTGGTCCCACTGCTGCCTGGCATACACTTGCTGCTTAGCCAAAATAGGAATCTCAAAATCTGGCATCACAGGAAGAAATACAGCATCACCGGGCATATGGCTCAAAAACAAATAAAACAACTGTCTGAACTAAGTGGAAAGAAGTCGAAATTTCATCCCACCCCTTCATAAGAAAGAAACTGATAATTTGCGGACACTTAATAGCACCATTAATTAGTGCCAACGTTTTGTTTTGTTGGAGGAAATGATCCCTGTTAAAGATAACGGGCCTAACTGACAGCTTTGCTGCTGATCCCTGTTAAAGATAACGGGCCTAACTGACAGCTTTGCTGCTGGAAATGTGGAAAGTAGCCTATCATGTCTACACTTCATGGTGTTTGAGGGATTTTCCTTTTTGTTTTTTAAAGAGGGACACTAGCTATATTTCTGCGCAGCTGTTAATTTCTAACACAGCTCAATATCAGGATGATTTTATTCAGACTATCAATTTGGTGTTGATATGATTTAATTGTGGCGTCAGCTTTAAGCTTTATTGTAGCATATATAACGTTATGACAAAGAAGACCAATTTATCAGACGCAATGATGTTAGACGATAATTGTAATACACGCAATTCATCTGCGCAGCATTGATTTCATGGGATTCAAGGGTGTGATCAGTGTCAGATGTACAGGTACAGGTACTGTAGCTACTTGAACCAGTGATGAGTAATTTAACCTACACATCATTTTATTTGCTACCTTGTTTTGTCTTGATTTTTCCCTCTCTCCTCCTCTATTTCTTCTTTCCTCACCCGTTTTTTTTTCTTCTCTATTATGTGATTTCATTGATGTTTTGACAGGGGAATTTCTTTGATAAGCTTTTAGTGGCTTCTAACCTCTCCGGCACTTTTCTTTTTTTAATCTTGTAAATGTTATACTGTCTGTTTTTAACATTATGTGCAAATAAACTAATCTAAACTAAAACTAAACATTATTCATCCCGTTATGCGTTGCCACGCATGTTTCCTCCTCCTGCAGCTGCCACGGTGTTGGCCTTTTCTCTAATGTTGCTTTTCTCCTCCTCATATTTTAGTAGAATTAATCTCTGATCCTCACGAGAAATACTGTTTTTCCTCACATACGGCGCTCTGTGAGGACGCTCAGTGACGCTCAGTGACGCTGCGCTTCTCTCATGATTGTGATTGGTCCGCTGCGTCCACGTTCACGGCTCTTGATAAAGCAACCCTGGGCTGAGTTACCAAGTTGATATCCAGCGTCGTGATACCGATTATCCTGATTGCCATTGTTAGGGTTAGTCAACCCAGGATAGGTCTGGGTAACCCAGGAAAGGTTGATCTCGCTTCGTGATACAGGCCCCTGGAAAGGAGAATCAGAAGTTTTCAAAAAAAAGATTTTATGACAGACGTGATTTTTAACATATGTGACAAGCTGGAGGTATTATCGTTCATCAGTGGGTGGGCCTCTGCCAGCCATTGTGCATGTGAGTCTCAAGGAAAAAACCTCATGGTATATATGGACTAACAATTTTCTCCATTCTCTGAGGAACCAAAAAACTTCCTGCCCCCTTTTCCATCAGCCAAAGTCTCCTGTGATGGCCGCACTTGCAGCCACACAGCTGCATTAAAGTCTGTATCCCTGCTGGCACTCACACTTTGGTTTCTTTTACATTTGTAGTTCATTTTTTCCTCATTTAGCTTATCTTATTTACATCTCACATTACAAACAAATAAATGACAACACATTGGATTTTGTTTCATACATCATACTCATTATATTTTACAGTTTTGACAGTACATTAGTTTCTATTTGTAGCGTGCACATTTGGTTAACTTGTGTACAGTCACTAGTTTCTTTAAGTTGTTCTAGTTTTCATTTCTTGAGTTACCAGTGTGGAGGTGCTGCTCGTGAAGGACATCTGGCCACACCCGAGCAAAGGATGTGCCCCAGGAACTGAAACTGTTAAATACAGGAAGTGGCCAATTGGGCTGTACCAATTCCTGCCACCTCACAGGGAAAAACTGTTTATTTTCCGTTTAATTATATTGTTTGTTTCTCTTCATTAAATATTTAGTTTGGGTATTTTTGGTTTGGTTAATTTAGTTGAGTTAACCTTTTTTGGGGAATTATTCTGTTTTGTTATTTACTGCTTAGTTGGTAGTGTTTGTCTGTCTGTCATCCCTCTTGTGTCTTAATGGTCTGATTAGCCAGTATATATGTTCCCCATTGTGTCCACTTTGTAAGGTCTGTTGGTGGTGTTAAGGTCACTTCAGTTGAGTTCTGTTTATTTGACCTCTTTTATGGGCCCAGAACTTTAGTTATATATTTTGTCATTTGTACCTTTTTTTGTGCATTATTTGGGTAAAATAAAAGCCCTCTTTTGAAAACCACCTGAGTCTCCTCTTGTCTGTAGTGATGGTGAAATCGAAGCTTCATGAAGCATTGAACCACTTTGACACACCTGCTTCAAGAATGACACACTGCTTCGAAGCATTTCATACAGTCAGAAGAGTGACATCTGCTGGCTGTGTGTCAGAACTGCATCTAAGTGAAAGACCATTGGGACTGCCTGTAACGAGGCCTCGCTCCCGGTAGTCACGTGATTGTGGGCGTGCCGAAGCAGGGATCGAAACACTGCCTCGGAACACTTGCGCTTCAATAGATCGACACTGTGTCGAGCAAACTGGCTCGAGCGTAACATCACTACTTGTCTGCCAGCTCGGTCCCTTACATCTCCCCTGCAGAGTGAGAGCCACGACAGGATTACAACAATGACACTGCCCTCCCTGTGGATTCCTTCATGTACTTCAGTGTAATCTCTTTACTTTGTATATTAGAATTATATTAGAATCAGTCTTACTGTGTTTCAGTGCAGAGTGCTATGAATAATCCATTTGATTATGAACCAATAGAAGAAATGAAAAAAAGCTGCTTACCAATAGACCTGCCTTTAGGAACTACAAAGATTCAGATAAATATTGGCATCACAGTCTGGATCTGGTAAATCCACCTTTGTTAATGCCTTCAGAGGCACAGACAACAGTACTGGTAGTACAGTGCTTCATTTGTTAATCATGAGGTGCTGGACATCAGAGAGCCTGCTGACCCAGTGAGTCACGGACAGAAAAGAAGTCAGAACATATTTAGAGATTTCATCAAAACCACATTTTCATGACAAGCCACATATCCATATTCTGGGTAACTAATGTCATCTGGTTGAAAACAGCTCTTGATAAACTATAAACCGATAAAAAGCAAAGAGTGTTTGTCTGAATGAGTGCCAGCATAACTCAGAGGGTGTAGCTCTCTGATACAAACGCACCCTCCTCTCTGCACTTCTTGTAAACCATAATGGGGCCGAGGAAACAGGACAGACACTGATTGGTCATCGTGGCTCACAGAAGATGTTTTCATTGGTCACTTCACTGACTGTGTAAGGAGCTGAACTTTGTACAACTCTGACACTGTACAGCTGTGCAGAGAAAGAAGTTAAACCTTCTCGCAGAGTAACAATGATCCAAGTGCCTCATACAGTAAGACATATATTTACAGCTAATCCATGCTTATTACTGCAACTCTATGTAACACAGTTTGCACCGCTCTACATGTAATGTGTAAGTAGTATAAGATAATAAGGTTACAATAACCATCATAGGGAACAGAAACATAATAAATATAATTTCTGAATTCATTTTGCATGTTTTGATGTTTTTTGCTGCCAAAAATGTATCACTGACTGGAGGCAACAATTTATCCTGCAGTGTAGACTACACAATCATTGATTTAGAAAAATCCATGTATTGACAATGCAGTCTCCTAACTTTGCATAATATAACTGTATTAAAATCAGCCTCATTATATTTAATGCATTATTAGATAACGGGTGAACTTACTACAAATGCAAAATACTACAGGGATTTTCTGTTTACTATATTTTTCAGAGAGTGCTATGGCTAATCCATCTGATTGTGAACAGATTAAACAAATTGAAAAGGAGCTGCTAACCAATGGACCTGACGCAGCAGCTGCAAAGATCCAGGAGTATTTGGATGAGTGGGATAATATTCCACTTAATATTGCAGTTACTGGAGAGACAGGCTCTGGTAAATCCACCTTTGTTAATGCCTTCAGAGGCATACTAGATGAAGAGGATGAGGGAGCTGCTCCTACTGGTTGTGAAGAAACCACCTTAGAGGTTTCACCATACCCCCATCCCAACTATCCCAGTGTTAAACTATGGGATCTTCCTGGTATTGGCACCCCCAAGTTTCCAGCTGACAAGTACCTGAAGCTTGTTGAATTTGAAAGGTTTGACTTCTTCATCATCATCTCAGCTGATCGCTTCAGAGAAAATGATGTGAAGCTCGCTCAGGAGATTCAGAGGATGGGGAAAAAGTTCTACTTCGTTTGTTCAAAGATTGACAATACCGTACGTGATGAGGAAACCCGCCTGAGGTCAAGGTTCAGCGAAGAAAGGACTCTTAAACAAATCAGGGACAACCGCATTCAAGGTAAGCCTCCTCAGGTTAGAGGGTGAAATCACAAATGCCTAAAACTCAAAGCTATATGCAACAAGGACTACAAGAGCAAAAAATATATGGAACAGTCTGCCAACACTTATCAGAGACTGTGACAATTGTTGTTTATTTAAAATCACCTAAAATCGTGGCTAAAAAATATCAAGTGTGTGACCATAGTCTGAAATGTATCCAACGTCTGAAGTGTGCCTTGTTTTTATGTTTGATGTATTGTTGTCCCTGTTTTCATATATTTGATGTGCTCTTATGAAGTGCGTTCTGTTGCATGTACTGCATTGCTGATCCTGTTTTAATGCATTGTGTTTTCTGTAGTTTTCATCACACCTGCCCAGAGACAGCTGGGAATCAGCCAAGATGGCTAAACTGGCACATTTAGAGAACTGTTTGTTATTGTGCACTGTCCCTGTAATCTTAAACTGTATAAACAAATTACACCATACTGATTTGGTGTTGCAGCGGGTGTGATCCTATCGCAGGATGGTCTCTCAATCTGTCTTGATTTCATCATTTGACTCTTCTGTTCCGTTTGTGACACAGGTCTTGAAAAATTAGATATTGTATCTCCACAAGTCTTCCTGGTGTCCAGCCGTCATCTCCACCTCTATGATTTCCATCTGTTAGAGGAGACCCTGGAGAGAGACATCCCTGCACAGAAGAGGAACACTCTGCTACTGGCCATGCCCAATGTCAATCCTGAGATCATCAGAAAGAAGAAAGAGGCCTTTGGGTCTAAAATCAAGTACCTTGCCTCTGTCTCTGCACTCATAGCAGCTGCACCAGTTCCTGGTGTCTCTTTTGCCACTGATATAGCCATGTTGGTTTCTACAGTCAGTCAATATCAAGTTACATTTGGTCTTCATAGCAAGTCACTGCAGAGTCTTGCTCGTAGTGCATGTGTGCCTTTGGCAGATCTTAGATCAGTGATGACATCACCACTTTGTTTAAACGAAATAAACAAAGAGCTTATCATTAAGATACTGTCCTGTTCTTTGGCTGACATGGCATTAATGGCAGCAGAGGAAGGGTTCAGATATGTTCCATTATTTGGAATCCCAGCAGCAGCATCCTTCTCTTTTATCTCCACCTACAAAGCTCTTCATACTTTCCTCGACATGCTCGCTGAGGATGCACAGAAGGTGTCCAAAAAGGCCCTGGGTTTCAGCACCTCAGTGTGATTATAAAGGTGAATGGAAATGTGGCACATTTAGAACTGTTAGTGTACAATGTAATCTGACTGTATGTACAGTGTACAAATCAGAGTGTTCTGATCATGTTGCATATTTAATCAAACACATTGAGCAAATCAGGTAGTGTAATGCTTACTGTCTGAATACTTTATATTAATCTGAATGAAATGAAGGCCTCTGAGTGATCAAATAAAATGTTCATTGAAATGTACTAAAATTAGTGATTTTGTCTTTACATTATGTTAGTGAGCTCTCCATCTCATGTTCTATAAGGTTGTACAAACAAAATATTCTGTTCCCACATTACCATCTTGTATGCTGTCTTTATGGTATATTAACATATTTAGTTAAAATGTACACATTAATAATTATTAACTGTATGTTCTCACGAATGTTTTTCATTCATTCTGACTGTGCTCATATCTTACAGAAAAAGTCACTGGTTCCTGTGACTTTGAAAAACTCCCCATAGCATAACTAAATAAATAAACTGACTCAAACCTCATCAACATTTAAATGTGACAGTCACCATCTTGTAGTTGAGAGACCTCATTGTTTTGAGTTTTGGACACTTGCCGGTGTTTCCACTACGGGATACGTATTAAAATAGTTCAAGTCATTATTCAGAGGACGGCCCCTCGAGCTGATGATGCACAACCATCACTGCAGCTTGCAGCAGATGAGCAGATGCAGTGCAGAAGATGAGCCATTAATTCCTTCTGGGCCTTCAAATGCATCTCTTGAAAAAAAAATTTATAATAGAAATAATGACCACTTTTGGCCAGCGTTTATACCCACTTTAATATGAGACACTGATAACTGATGTGTTTCATGATTTATGTATTTATGTATAAAACAGTTGACACCAGGCCTAAACTGAAAGTTGCTGGCCTGACATTAAACAATAAAAACATGCAACAAAAGCAAATATGTTCATCAAAGAACACATCTTATAGTCAGATGTATTCTTTCAATCAGTCAACACACATTGGATAACCCGGGTAATAAGATGTATTTACTAAGTAATAACCAAGTAATTAAATGTAATTACCTGGTAATTACCAAGTACTTTCCATGTAATTACCCAGTATTTACCATGTAAATACCCAGTATTTACAAGATATTTTTCTGACTACTACCAGGCATTTACCCAATAATTACCTGGTAGATACGCAGTAATTGTATATTGTAGATTTTAAACCCGGTAGTTAAAAATATTTACCTGATATTTATCTGGTAAATACCAACACGTTACCTGGTATTTACTAGATATTTTCCTGACAACTACCAGGTATTTACCCAATAATTACCTGGTAGATATCCTGCAATTGCATATTGAAGACTATAAACCCACTGAATGTGTCTATATGTGACTTTGTTAGGGTGATAATAACTGAGATATTTACCTGGTAATTACCAGGTATTTACTCAAAAATGATCACATATTTACCTGGTAACTACCACTTATTTGCCTGGTAGTTACCTGATATTTACCTGGTAAATACTAGAACTAGTTACCTGGTATTTACTAGATATATACTGAAAACTACCAGGTATTTATCCAGGAATTATAGATTATGTATTACCAATCAACCTGTGTAGTGACAGTGAGGGTAGTAATGACTCTGATATTTACCTGGTAATTACCCAGTATTTACCTGATAACTTGCAACTATTTACTAAGTAATTACCNACTATTACCATGTTCTTACAATATCCTTTGGAATAAATCTGCTTTTTGAAAATGGTCTGCAATCTTACCAGGTAAGACCAGGAAAGTCTACAATTTATAGAGTAAGTAGAAGCTGTACAATAAAAGAAAGCCTTTGAGCCTTTGCACCATAAAGAATATACAAATTTCCCCACGGGATCAATAAAGTAAACTTAACTTAACAACTTAACTAGTGTTTTATTCAATCGGAAAACGATGACAACAGAGGTGAACACAATGCAGTACAGTACTTCATCACTGGTTACACTTTGTAAAATGCTCTTATGTCTTTAAATAAGCGTCCAAGAATGCCCTTCCTATGCTCTTTCCCGAGCCAGTGGTTCCACTCAATGAACCTTAAGTTCATCTTCAAGGCCTTCTCTGTCAGGTTCTCCCTGTACCTGTAGATGTCCTCCTTATAAGTCCGCCATGCCCGTTCAATGTGCTGGGTATGAGCACCAGTCCCAGGGTGGACAAAATACCTCTGGTGATTTACCTGGTAGTGTATGTAGCCGTCATGGGACAACCGGTTGTAGGAACGCCAGCAATCACTAACGATTTCACTTCCAGGTCTAACATATTTTCTAATGATTGGGAGCAATCTCCTCTTGGATTGAGTTTCAACCAGTTTTAAAACAGGGCTTCTACGGGACCGCCTGACTTCCATCATCCCAAAGACCCACGAGCGACGTTGCCAGGTTTTTCCAAATCGTCCAAGTCCATACTGAAAATAAACAAAATGTCATGCTTAAAGGCAGTCCGACTTAAATGCATCATTTGAGAATGTTAAAGTCGCAATCACTTTGGTGCTTGTTGATCAACCTCCATGACTTTCAAGGACTTTCAAGGGCCTTT
>NC_065519.1:35010890-35012276 GCF_006386435.1 Epinephelus moara
GCCGCACCAGAGGAGAACCCTGCATTGTTGATCCAGTCTGACAATGACCAGGTGATCCAGTCTGACAATGATGGTAAGATAAACCATTTTAAGTTTTCCCCATAGCCAGTCGTAACCATAAACTAACGGCTTTTTATTCAATCTTTGTTGTACATACAGTGGTCTTGCATGGCGCCAGGCTGTCAGGAACTCTATTCTTAAAGACGAGCTAAACCCCCTAAATGGTTTTTATCTTAATTTTAGTTCACATACTTGGGTATTCAGGGACCTACAAAGCTTAGAAGTGTAAATGAAATAGAACAGCTTATGACTGAACACAAATTTGGGAGTGAACACGGTGAAATAATAAGATAATCTTAACATAATAAGTATTTAATACATCTTTTTGCAGTGTTTGTAGGTGAAGAGATTCAACAAAATGCACCAACCATAGCAAAGTTAAAGGGTGACTTTCAAAAATTAAAAGGGGAGAACCAGCTGCTGAAGGAAGAAATCCGTCTCTTGAAAGAGGAGAACCGATTCCTAAAAGAGCAGCGTGACTTCAACCAAGAGAAGGCTCTCCACACAGAGGTCGGCCACACAACATCAAAAGGTATCTATACTGTTCCTCCCAAAACCAACATGGAAGGCTGTAACTACAATCTAAAGGAGTCTTGATTAGTTAAAGGAACATCCAGCAATGTTTTCGTGTTAAAATAAGTTTTAAATGGCTCTATATTCTGACAGCAATCACTGAAAGAGTGTTTAGTCAGTGACTTGAAATCCCCAAACCCCCGCTGTCCGCTATCTCTCTTCTGTAGTCCTGGATGCAGGGCTGATGTAGCTCTGCAACTGCGACCATTGTATCTTTTCACCCGAATCCACCACGCCATTCGCGAGTCTCTACGAGGTCCAGTTGCCGCAATACGTCCGCCCTGCATGCAGCACGACAGGAGAGAGAACCATTTTTAAGGGCGCTTTCACACCTAATAGTCCGGACCAAGGTCCGGACTTTTTTTTTTTTTTGTTACATTGTTTCCATTTAGTCCAGTAAAGTTCGCTTTCACACTGCCACTATGCCAGCGGACCAAAGGATCTACCTACGTCATGACGTCATTACCCACAAGGGCTGCGCCTGCTTATAATTGTCACTGATTGGCTTGTGGATGAGTGTGCGTCTACTTTTTCCTCTCTCATCCTCTCCAAAAAAGCCTGAAAAGTGTCAGTGTTCCGGTGTGTTTTTTCAAGTTCAAAGAATAGTTCACCAAAAAATGAAATTCATTCATTCACTCACCCTCATGCTGATGAATACTCTGCAGTTCACGCGATTCACACATGAGTAATAATAATGCGCTAAAAACCTACTCAGAGTATTCATCAGCATGAGGTTAAGTGGATAATGACTGA
>NC_065519.1:35012551-35018120 GCF_006386435.1 Epinephelus moara
TTTTTTTTTACATTGCCTCAAACCTGCAGCACTGCTGAAGTGTGAACGGAGTAAAAAAAAAAGGAGAAGGACTACGCTGCAGTAGCCTATACTGTGAACGGAATACAACAGATTTGCACATATTTAACTTAAATAATTAGGTATCAAATAGCCTAGATGCCTGACTTTCTAATGAAAAACAGCATAACAAAACGAAAAAACACACTTTAAATCCTCCAGCGCCCAGTGCGCTGCATAGCATATAACGTCATTATAACATTTTGAAATAGCGGAGTGTCTCTCATGCATCAAAATATTAAACTTATACAAATAAATAACAATAGCCAGATTAACAAAAAAAAACACACTTTGAATCATACAGCGCGCCCAGTGCGCTGCATACGATAACATTTGAAATAAATAAAATAAATAGCGGCGTAGGCTCTCGTGTAGCCTATCAAAAATATTTAAACTTAGGCCTATAGATAGGCTACAAATAGGATAAATAACAACAGCCAGATTAACAAAACAAAAACACTTTGAATCATAACTGTGCATAAGTGGCACATAGCCTATAGCCACTGGAAGTCCTTACATGTAACTTAAAAAATAACTTATACCGGTAATTTCTTAAAATAAAATAGCAAATAGTATAGCCTGCCTATATCTCCCGTGTATCATATTTTGTAACTTATTAAAATAAATAGCAACAGCCAACAGATCAGTAAAACTGAAACACACATGAATGCTCTCGGCGGTGGCGCTGTTAAAAAAAAACACACACAAAAAAAACAACCTTTTTTTTTTTTTTTGGATGAAAATTTCAGTCCTCAAAATAAAATAATCAGGCCAGGCCTACGTACCTCAGTCCTCTGTCAGACAGTTCACGGGTTTTGATTAAGAAAGAGCAACATGTCAACATGCTCCGGAGTTCACTGTGAGACCCGCAGCGGAGAACACCCGCTCAGACGGCACAGATGTCCCGGGAACACAGAGGTAGTGCCTCACTAGAGTGGCCAGCCTCGGGAAGCGCGTTTGTTGAATTTTCCACCAATCAAGAGGATTAGTATCCAGTGAGGGTAGATTGTCTCTCATATAGGTGTCCACCTCTGCCTTTGGATCATCACCTTGTTTAGGGGTGCTGTAGTCATCTCCCAGGAGCAACATCATGGCACTGCCCGGGCGGCACCGGACTCCAGCCTGGGCAGCAGACACCGCTGTCTCCGCGTCCTCACCCGAAGCGCCACCTGTCTCATCACCTCCACAAGCAGCACCAGCGACAGGCTCATCTTCAGTGGCTACTTCCATAGTAGCACAGATTTCCAGTAGTTTTGCTTTTGCGNAAAAAAAAAGCCAATGTTGATTTAATCAGCTCTCACTGGGCATTATTATTGCGTAACAAAACACATTTATGCATCTTGAGAGAGAGCATAAGAGATAAATGTTTAACTTGTCAAAATATGTAGTGTTACATCATGCCTACAAAGCCATTTGAATTGAAGTGAGAGGGAGAGAGAGAGCAACCAACCTGTGCATAATTTTCATCCATGATGATAATGACATGTGAGACTGGGAGAATATTGAGCCATCTCTGATGGACCTTGTGATACTCCTGCCCCTGTGAATTGATTTTCTACAGCTCCTGTAACATAACATACATTGCCACAATTGAAACAAGCCCCAGGCTTTTTGTGCTAAACTTTTGCAAAAAAAAAAAATTGACTTTTTTGCAACATTTTTGACCTTTTTGTTGTAGCCTAATTTGTTGGCCTCTAGTGCTGAAGAGGTTAACATTAATTGTTAAACTGTATTTGCTGTAGTATTCTCGCAATCTTGTCAAAAAAAGTATTTCAATCATTCATTCAACATAGCAGGTATGCGCTGTAAAGATAGTTAGAAGGAGTAGCATACATTATGATAGTACATTAGATTGTCAATATGGTCATTTTTTAGGGGGGAAACACATGCAACTTGCCATTGACTTCAATGTATAATAATAATGATAATAATAATAATAATGAGGATGTGTGGCAATGATGCTCATCCCTTACCACCGATAGCCATCCTTGGTCGTGTTCGTTCTTTTGAATTTCATTTTGTTGTTGCAAACAGGGCATCTTTTTTTCTTTGCCAATAGCCTCTCCTCCTGGAGCCATCCTATCAACTGTTTACCTCCTTGCGCTGTCCTCTCAAGTAATCTTCTTATCAAAGTCATATTACGCTTTGAGTAGTCTGTCTCAAACTGCACAGAGCATCTCCGAGGAAGTTGTGCTCTTCGCGGGCATTCAACGGAGCATACGTAATGACGCAATGACGCATGATACGTAGCACACGGAATAACGTGAGGGGGCAGGGAAAAAAAAACTTGGATGCAAGTTGGAGTCGGACGACCACCCACGGATCTTCTGCAATACCTCCACCTTGGTAAGAAAGACATGCGACCCCCTTGCGGTGGCGGTCAGCTGTGGGTCCGAAGCTAAGTAGTCCGGGCGATGCGCCGGGGCCACCGCTGTCAGCACGGGGCTCTCTCCCGAGCCGAGTTAACTAGTCCCGGCTAACGGGGCTAGCGTTAGCCGCCGAGCCGCGTTATCAGGGCTAGTAGAGACTCGTGAGCTGACGGCAGTGGCCCCAGCGCTTCACCGGACTTATTTACTTTCCCTCACTGCTAAATGTTTATCGGAAATATTCACAATCAGAGCGGGACTCAGACTCAGACTTCAGGATGAATGAATCCATACATCCATGTATGTTCCATACATCCTGTCGGTGTTTATTTCTCCATATAATATACATATTATTACATTCTAGAGATACATTAAGCTTATGACTTCTCAGAGAGACTTTTTTTTATCATAGCTGAGAATTTTCTATTCATTCAGAAGAGACATTAAATACACACATGCATTGTGAACTTGTAGATTGGCTATTTTCACTATTACTTAAAAGTGGAGGTTTTTTGATGAAATTCTCCTGACAATGTTTACAAATGTCTTTTTACTTTCTGAAAAATGTATCTTAATTTATTTCCTTTACCCCTTATAGTCATGCCGAACACACGCAAAACCAAAAGAAAGCAGCACGCCGCACCAGAGGAGAACCCTGCATTGTTGATCCAGTCTGACAATGACCAGGTGATCCAGTCTGACAATGATGGTAAGATAAACCATTTTAAGTTTTCCCCATAGCCAGTCGTAACCATAAACTAACGGCTTTTTATTCAATCTTTGTTGTACATACAGTGGTCTTGCATGGCGCCAGGCTGTCAGGAACTCTATTCTTAAAGACGAGCTAAACCCCCTAAATGGTTTTTATCTTAATTTTAGTTCACATACTTGGGTATTCAGGGACCTACAAAGCTTAGAAGTGTAAATGAAATAGAACAGCTTATGACTGAACACAAATTTGGGAGTGAACACGGTGAAATAATAAGATAATCTTAACATAATAAGTATTTAATACATCTTTTTGCAGTGTTTGTAGGTGAAGAGATTCAACAAAATGCACCAACCATAGCAAAGTTAAAGGGTGACTTTCAAAAATTAAAAGGGGAGAACCAGCTGCTGAAGGAAGAAATCCGTCTCTTGAAAGAGGAGAACCGATTCCTAAAAGAGCAGCGTGACTTCAACCAAGAGAAGGCTCTCCACACAGAGGTCGGCCACACAACATCAAAAGGTATCTATACTGTTCCTCCCAAAACCAACATGGAAGGCTGTAACTACAATCTAAAGGAGTCTTGATTAGTTAAAGGAACATCCAGCAATGTTTTCGTGTTAAAATAAGTTTTAAATGGCTCTATATTCTGACAGCAATCACTGAAAGAGTGTTTAGTCAGTGACTTGAAATCCCCAAACCCCCGCTGTCCGCTATCTCTCTTCTGTAGTCCTGGATGCAGGGCTGATGTAGCTCTGCAACTGCGACCATTGTATCTTTTCACCCGAATCCACCACGCCATTCGCGAGTCTCTACGAGGTCCGGTTGCCGCAATACGTCCGCCCTGCATGCAGCACTACAGGAGAGAGAACCATTTTTAAGGGCGCTTTCACACCTAATAGTCCGGACCAAGGTCCGGACTTATTTTTTTTTTTGTTACATTTTTTCCATTTAGTCCAGTAAAGTTCGCTTTCACACTGCCACTATGCCAGCGGACCAAAGGATCTACCTACGTCATGACGTCATTACCCACAAGGGCTGCGCCTGCTTATAATTGTCACTGATTGGCTTGTGGATGAGTGTGCGTCTGCTTTTTCCTCTCTCATCCTCTCCAAAAAAGCCTGAAAAGTGTCAGTGTTCCGGTGTGTTTTTTCAAGTTCAAAGAATAGTTCACCAAAAAATGAAATTCATTCATTCACTCACCCTCATGCTGATGAATACTCTGCAGTTCACGCGATTCACACATGAGTAATAATAATGCGCTAAAAACCTACTCAGAGTATTCATCAGCATGAGGTTAAGTGGATAATGACTGATTTTTTTTTTTTTTGGTGAACTATTTTCAGTTTTAATTATGCCTTCTGACCATATTTGGATGAAGTATTTGATCTCCGCCTCCCCCCAAATGTTACCGCGGCTCATCTTTCCTTTTTTTCTGTTTGTTTAGGCTACTTTTCCGGCGCGAGTGAGCGAGACGGGCGAATCTGACGTTACGTCCTATATTTGGTCCGATAGTCCGAACCTTCCAAAAACATGCTTTCACATTGCGCAGCAGCGGACCTTGGTCCAGGATAGTCCGGACCGAGACCACCTCCTGAGGTCGGACCAAAGACTCGGTCTCTGGTCCGGACCTTTCACACCTTGAATTTAGGTTCGGATCAAACGGGAAAGTCCGAAAGTCCGGACCAAACAGCTCTGGTGTGAAAGCCCCCTTAGACTGTGGGGACCAAGGTTGCCCCCAAAATATTTTTATATTTTTAGAATTACCTACAACAACTACAAGTAAATCTTTTAAAACAAAATCAGAAAAATATTTATATTGATTATGGTGGGGTGACGTGATGTCACATTTTTAAGTACTGTACCCCATCACCCCCTTATCTGTTTTGCCTGCTTTTGTGATGCTGCTAGGGATGCACATTTTGAAAAAAATTTCTGACCGACAACCGACGCTCGTTAACCGATTAATAACCGTTAACTGATAAGATTAAAATGCGCTATTGAGTGTCTGTGACCCATCAAAAAAGTACCGTTACAACAAATGCTTTTTTTTCCACAAGGGGTTTATTTTTTAAATATGCAGATGAGGGCATAAACAATAACATCTGAACATGAGGATTTTTTTTTTTACATTGCCTCAAACCTGCAGCACTGCTGAAGTGTGAACGGAGTAAAAAAAAAAGGAGAAGGACTACGCTGCAGTAGCCTATACTGTGAACGGAATACAACAGATTTGCACATATTTAACTTAAATAATTAGGTATCAAATAGCCTAGATGCCTGACTTTCTAATGAAAAACAGCATAACAAAACGAAAAAACACACTTTAAATCCTCCAGCGCCCAGTGCGCTGCATAGCATATAACGTCATTATAACATTTTGAAATAGCGGAGTGTCTCTCATGCATCAAAATATTAAACTTATACAAATAAATAACAA
>NC_065519.1:35021087-35040366 GCF_006386435.1 Epinephelus moara
GACGCTGATTGGCTCGGCCTTCTGAGGGTTTCAGGCCATGAATGAGGCCAGACTCTCCCTGTGAAATGAAATGAAATGTATTTCCGGGGGAGGCTGGTTTACGAGGCTAAACTCATACTCAAACTCATAGATTTGCTAACTTCTAACATTTTATTTTTTTAAATTTAAGGGCAACGCAAAATGAGGAATGGGGATTCCTCTGACTCTTCTGACTCAGATGACTCTTATGAGGATCGGAAGAGGAAGTGTAAGAAGAAACACAAAAAACATGGGTCTTCAGACTCCTCTGATGATGACTGGAAGAAGAGCAAATCCAAAAAACCCTCATCATTTGGAAAGAGAGGTAACCCATCATCTGGAAAAAGATGGCTCACATTTCTATTGCTTCTGGAACAATGCACATACAAACAGCACTGTTGTTTACATTACACTTCAGCAATATTATGCACCATTCATTTATTTATTTATTTAAATGCCCCCAAAATTTGGTAAATGTACCCTGTTTTATACATTGAAGGCAAAAGTTTAATTTGTTTTATTTATTTTGATCACATTACATTGAAGCTAGATGACCTGGGAGCTAATGGCTTTTTGCATAGAGCTTTCAGACTCCTGTCACATGGACCTAGCAAGGTTACGGAAGATGTTCATGTTAGTGGAAGCATCTTTTATTGTGACACTGCAGTCACATTTCCATCATAATTTCAGTGTAGCATGCTCATGTATTGATTTTTTTTTTATGTGGCATAATGCTAAGGTAACACTCTCCCCTCCACCCAAACACAATCTTATATAGGCTATATTTACCAGAGTCAAGGCTCGCCCTATTACCAAACAGCTATGTAGAGAGTATCCACAACTGTATCAATTTAACCATGGAGTGAAGAAGAGTACTGCACTGCAGACACAAGATGACTGGTTTAACCCCTGATCTTCATGTCATGTCAGGATTATAAATATATTTGGAATTATTACACAGTGTTAATTTATATTTTCTTTTGATGATCTGTTTTGTAGTTCTGAGCCCAGAGGACGTTGTCCACCGCTACAAAGCGGTCCTAAAAGTCAGCATGACCAACACCTGTGAAGAACTCGGAGTGGACAGGAACACCATTGCAGGGACTGCGGTCATTGCAGATGTCATGATAGCCACAGAGGGCGCAGACTTTGGGGAGCTGCCCCTCTTCAAAGAAAAACAGACTTTAGCGAACTACGCAAAATTATGCAAGGCATTTGTAGATGCCAACAAACCCCTGCAGGAAAAAATCGAAAAAATGAGGAAGGCCACAGAGCTGCTCCCTATCAAATATAAAATGCCAAAGTGAGGGATCAAGCTCTAAAGTGCAGTAATTTCAATGTCGTTTAAAAAAAATTACATTTATTTTAATGTATTACTGCACTGTCTTTTTGTTTTATCTGGTGGGGATTCAACCAAATTTCTTGTATCCAAAAACCTTTTAGTGGGTAGTTGGACCCTGGTTTCTTTTCTCCAAAGATCTTTTATCTTTGCCCCTAGAGTTTGATATCGTTCAATAACCGTTGACTACCCACTCCCTGCCATTTCCACTAGGATGTTGTCAGCCTTACTCGTTTTATTTTGTAGTAGGCATTGTCAGTTTGCACTTTGGATCAGCAAAGTTTTATTTTGTTACGATTATTTCTACCTCTTCTGACCCTGACACTTTTTTTGGTGTTAGATTCCATACAAGATGCAACTGCACTTTGCAGTTTTTTGCACTTTTTTTATAACATGTCCTACTTGTTTTGAAATATAAGTACACTTGAAAGCTATGCCACTGTTTTGCACTTTAGGAGTATTGAAGTTACTCTCTTCAAGTTCACTGTTTTGCAGATTAAGAGCATTAAAGTTAGTCTCTTTGACAGGTCACCTGTTTTTGCGTATTTGTCACAGGCTGTGTGAAGGAGTGTAACAAAATGCATTGTATCTTTATGTAAAGGAAAGTTCAGGGTAATACCATGGAAACAAACCACGCTTCCTTTTACAGNGGTAATTACTTAGTAAATAGTTGCAAGTTATCAGGTAAATACTGGGTAATTACCAGGTAAATATCAGAGTCATTACTACCCTCACTGTCACTACACAGGTTGATTGGTAATACATAATCTATAATTCCTGGATAAATACCTGGTAGTTTTCAGTATATATCTAGTAAATACCAGGTAACTAGTTCTAGTATTTACCAGGTAAATATCAGGTAACTACCAGGCAAATAAGTGGTAGTTACCAGGTAAATATGTGATCATTTTTGAGTAAATACCTGGTAATTACCAGGTAAATATCTCAGTTATTATCACCCTAACAAAGTCACATATAGACACATTCAGTGGGTTTATAGTCTTCAATATGCAATTGCAGGATATCTACCAGGTAATTATTGGGTAAATACCTGGTAGTTGTCAGGAAAATATCTAGTAAATACCAGGTAACGTGTTGGTATTTACCAGATAAATATCAGGTAAATATTTTTAACTACCGGGTTTAAAATCTACAATATACAATTACTGCGTATCTACCAGGTAATTATTGGGTAAATGCCTGGTAGTAGTCAGAAAAATATCTTGTAAATACTGGGTATTTACATGGTAAATACTGGGTAATTACATGGAAAGTACTTGGTAATTACCAGGTAATTACATTTAATTACTTGGTTATTACTTAGTAAATACATCTTATTACCAGGTAATTACCTGGTAATTACCGGACTGTAAAAGGAAGGGTTAGTGTATGGGGCTGGGCTTTAGTCTATCATCAATATTTCATGGTTGGACCTATAGATGTCCATAGACTGGGTAACCTGGATCCTCATCTCAAAATGTGAGTATTGAATGTATGAATATTGACAAGACTGTGAAACTGTTTGCCAAAAAGATATCTGACAAATTAGAAATAGAGGTAACACTTCATAAGTCAGCCCGCGTTGTAGAGTGTACCTCTCGCCCCCTTTCCCGGGAGTTAGCATATAACTCCTGGGAACTTACATGTACTTTCCGGGAGTTAGTGCATAATTCCTCCCGGTCACTTACCACATACTTTCCCGGGAGTTAGAGTTTCCCTCGCAGTCACTTAGCACATACTTTCCCAGGAGTTAGAGTATAACTTGTCATTTATGTAATTTCCCGAAACTTAAGGTTTAATTTCCTCATATGAATCTGTATATGTATGAAGTGCAATAAAAACAAATGCTTTTGCTCTTTGCTCATGGCAGTTGATTCAGTACCTTTTATGTAGCCTGTGTGTCATCAGGCAATTTCACCCACACTCCAGGGTTTTAATATTTATGTTTTGTTTACATTTAATTGAATGAGTTTGAATATGAATATTTCAAGAAATGGGTCTATATTCTGCAAATTGCCTAATTAACGGGCAGGCTGGAGTACAAAGCAAACTTACCTCTCTCAAGTGCACATCTCTGGAAGTCTTGTAGTGCCATCCGAGGACGAAACACAAACAATACAGTAATGTAATAATATAGCCTACATATATCTTAAAATACACAATAATGAGTCATGAAAAGTTATAAAATGTTTTTATTATTTAATTACACAGAAACCACATGGTAGGTGCTGTTCTCACATCTACAGGGTACTTTCACCAAAACATACAGGGAAACTAGGCAGTACTTTCCACCTAAGTATATACTAACAATAGAGACCGGGCTGGATTATGAAGTTTGCACTGTTTGCCTGTCCTTATTCTGAAAGTACTCGGTAATTTCCCCAAAACTTACAGGGAAACTAGGCAGTACTTTCCACCTAAGTATATACTAACAAAAGAGACCAGGCTGGATTTTGAAGTTTGCACTGTTTGCCTGTCCTTAGTCTGAAAGTACTAGGTAATTTCCCCAAAACTTACAGGGAAAGTAGACAGTACTGTCTGTTTTTACCTGTCAATCTAACTACATCGCTCTAGCATAGTCCTATTGATCAAACAAGGTGTCAATCACAGTCACTCTGCTTAGACCAGCTGTCATTGGTCAAACAGGGAGGTGCACACTTCCCACTGGTTAAAGGTACAAAGTCCCACCTCTAAGCGAGGAGCTTGTACTCATAGGCGCAGGAATGACACGAGCAGACGACAAACAGAAACGAGTGAAATTACACAATGTCTACGGTGTGAAATGTTGATGTAAACACAAAGCCAAACGTCTCCCAGGAGGAAACTGATGTTTTGGTCCGGGAGGTCCGAGCTCGCAGTGTCCGAATATACGGAACTGCGAGCAGACCTCCACGGGCTGATGATGCAAAGGCAGCCTGGGACGAGGTCACCACAATTGTAAATCAATGTTGCCCGGATACACTGAGAACCGTTGCCCAGTGCAAAAAATCGTTCAATGATGTTAGAAGAAGGGCCAAACAAAAGCTCTCTGAGCACAGGAGGCAGATGGGGGCAACAGGGGGCGGCCCCTCCACCAGCGTACCCCTCAGCTCGGCGGAGGAAATTGCGTCCTCCACGCTGTCCTCCGTCAGCATCGAGGGCTTTGGTGGGATAGAGGTTGGGACAGGTAAGACAAACATACAAAGAGGAGAGGAAGAAGGGGGGGGGGGGGGGGGGGTGATCAATAAATAAAATAAATTTAATGTTGAAATAATTTGAGGTCAAAGTGGCATCCACGGCATGTAGCTATGTTGTGTATAACGCAACATGCCACGAAGAATGCACTGACATTCTGGAAACTTGCCTGTGAGGTTTTGGTGACGTGTGCGCACTGTCCACTGGTCAGCCAAACTTCAATTACACCGGCTGTGCTCCGCCTGCGTTGACAGTAGACCTGGTTTCAGCTGGCGAGCTTTTAGCGCACCTTCAGCGAAGCCTTTTGGCACGAAACTGTCACTGCGCCAAGCTGGATCTGCCGATACCTCCCCCTGCTGCGCCGCCACACCCATCTCAGCGCACCTCGGTCTGCCAAACTACCAAACTGAGTGCGCCTCGGGTTGCGCTGCTCGAAACTAGCTCTGCGCGGGGGTTCGCCACCCTGCGCCACCCTGCGCTGCGCCGGGAAAAGAAGCTCCAATGTTAAAATACCATTGCATAAAAAAAAAAAACATGTTACTGCCTGGCAGAAAAAAAAAATGTTTTGATCTCCATAGCTAATTTCCACTAGCCTGGAAATCCAGACCCAAATCTAGAAAGATTTAGGGTCTGGCCATGAGTAATGCAAATGGCCCAACTCCAGGGGCAGCACCAAGCATGCATTTGTAATATCACTGCATGCTATTGCATAACACTATGACCAATCAAAACAATACACGGGGTGACGTATACGCTTAGCTACCAGCGGAGCTAACTGGTAGATTAGACTCTTGCCATCTCCAGTTGGCAAAACAGCAAAAACGTCCTTCTTGCAAAGGAAAGACTCGAGCGCTGTCTTCTGTTCCTCTTTTAGAGAAAAAGCCAAGTCTAACTTGTTCATTGTAGCGGCCAAAGCCGTTTCAAACAACTGGTGTTCATCCGTAGCCATCTTGCAATGTTTACTGACTGATTCCGGACTTCGTCATCGCAGCGCTGTCGTCATCTGTTTAGCTCGCCTCTGGCCCGCCTATAAGATATTTTTGTCTTCCTCAGTGGATGGATAGTTGGTGATGTCACTCATTTGTTTGCAACCTTTTTTGATGTGGCTCCTAAAACAAAGTATAGTCTAAAATGACTCCAAGGTTTTTGAACTCTGTGGCAAGTTTTAATTCATCCTTTCCCAGAATTACATTAGAGTGAGACATTTTCAGTGGTTTCTTAGAGAACATCATGCATACGTTTTTTTTTTTGATATTTAGTAGTAGGCAGGATCTTAAGAGCCAATCCTGGATATGGGTCACTGCCGATGTGAGAATACAAGCAGCTTTAACAGCATCTTTTGCTGCAGTAAAAATTACTGCATCGTCAGCGTACATTTGAATATTAATATTATTACATATATTTGGTAGATCGTTAATAAATAAAGAAAACAAAATTAATCTTAATTTAGGATTCCTTAGATAAATATTTTGCGCATCCCTGATTTCCAATTTCTCTTCACATACTCTCTCACTATTGCCAAATTAAATAACTCACACGAGTGTTACTTCTTGTTTAATCCATTTATACATACTGTTGATTTTGTGTTATTTCATATTATCCTCATTCATTTATTCAGTTGTTACCCATTTAGCCTAATTAAATTTTAATTTATTGGCAAGTCATTGTCTGTGTGTATTTCTTTTGAGCAGGAGCTAAGATCCCTGTATGGAGAATTCCCAACCCAGATATTGAGATTGATTCATTATTGATAAGCGTGCTGACGAAGTAATAATTGGTTTCAGGAGTTATTAATTTTATTAGTCGCTACCCTTATTAGGACGGTGGTGCCCCAAACTTTATTACTGGTGAAAACATTCTCAAAAAGGTATTTCCCCTACAATCATATGTGTATAATAACAGTAGAAGTATGACTAATGATAACAGCAGCAGGAGGCATCAGGCAGGACCACGGCAGCAGCACAACCACACGTCACACCATCCGGGCACCACTGCGATATAAGTTAACCTGCGAGACAGTGGAGCACAAAAGCTCCGGAGAAGAAGCCGAGTTAGTGACATGCAGTACAGCCGAGTTAGCGAGATGCAGTAACAGGACATGAGTGTTAGCAAAGGAGAGAGAGAGAGAGAGAGAAGGAGAGAAGGTGCCCGGTGTATTATAGGGGGGTCCTCCGGCAGACTAGGCCTAAGTCAGCCTAACTAGGGGCTGGTCTAAGGCAAGCCCTAACTATAAGCCTTATCAAAAAGGAAAGTCTTAAGTCTAGTCCTAAATGTGGAGATGGTGTCTGCCTCCCGGACTGCAATAGGAAGATGATTCCACAGAAGAGGAGCCTGATAGCTGAAGGCTCTGGCTCCTGATCTACTTTTGGAGACTTTAGGGACCACGAGTAACCCTGCATTCTTAGAGCGCAGTGTTCTGGTGGGATAATAGGGCACTATGAACTCTCTAAGATAAGATGGAGCCTGACCAGCTTTGTAAGTTAACAGTAGAATTTTAAATTCAATTCTGGATTTTACAGGGAGCCAGTGCAGAGAAGCTAAAACAGGAGAAATATGATCTCAAAGTACAGGAAGTTCATTTTGGAGCCACACAGTAATGTTGTGCAAATAATTCAATGTGTTTGGGGCACAAAAAGGAGTACAGTAATCACAATACACTCTATCATGCGAAGAGAAAGTACCAGATTCACTCGTGTAGCGAGTTAGGAGAAACTTTAACATTTTATGTCAAATTCCTAAGTATTTGTCTCCTCTTGTAAATTTAGCAAATACATTAAGTTATTCCTTTCTTTGTTAAAACAAACAAACAAAACATTTGTTTGTGTTTTTGCTGCTGTGTTGCAATAAAAGTATTTCCACTTATTTTCCTGTAAACCCTCTCTGAATGGTCTTATCTTACCTTCGTTCTGTTCACTCAAGATAAAAAATTACAACACTACTGTCTTCTTTAGTGACAATTCAAAAACCCTGGATGACCAGTGATGTCTGGCTTCTCATCAGAGACCGCAAGGCTGCCTTCACATCAGGGGACAGAGAACAGTACTGCATTGCCATGGCAAACCTGAAGAGGGGTATTAATTCAGCCCAGAATACATACAAAAGGAATATAGAGGGACATTTCCCTGACAGTGATCTGCGGCGGATGCGGCAGGGAATCCAGCACATCACTTATTACCACAGACCACACAATCAGTCAAACTTGGCTCCCATCTCTCCTCCTCCTCAATGTTCAGCACTGGCTAACCTCAAGGTTGTGTGCTGAGTCCACTCCTGTACGCCCTGTATACGTGATTGTATTCTTTCCCACCTCCAGACTAATGAACAGTTCTTTTCCTGGGCTGTAAGAAAACTAAATAAATAACTAGAACTGCAAGCAGTTATGAACAGGGGCAAAGCCTCCCCGCGCAACTCGGCCCCCATGCCCCACGGAGCCCACGGAAGTTGGCCCCGAAGCACGACGGGCTCAGGGCCAGCGCAGGGACACGGGCCAGCGTCCGAGCCGCGGTATTTGCTGTAATGGGAAATGCGCCGGAAGTGTGAGAGGCTGAATGTGTGGCAATTTGGATTTGTTGTAATAAATCATGCCCACTTTGACCAATCATTACTTAACTTTATGTCCGGCCTCAGGAGTGACCCCACATCACACTCTTGAAATCTTGTACTTGAGACTTGATGTTTGTGGGTTTTTAGCGCCCCCCATTAGCCGATTTGCACCAAATTTGGCACAGAGCCTCTGGATGACCTCCAGAACAAGTGAATTAAGTTTGATGTTAAAAGCTTTTACTTTGACCAAAATATTAAACAATATGTGTTTTTTAGCTAGCAAAAAAGATTGTTTGGTTATAACTAGCGCATTTTTTGGAGTGCCAAAATTCTTTTGATAACTTTTGATCAGACACATCTGGAGATTCTATGTGCAAAGTTTCACACAGATGGCGCTTAAACCGTAGGAGTAGTTCGAAAAAGTAGGTTTTGGATATGTGGTAACTTAGCAAGGGAAAATTGCAGCCGAAGTGGGCGGGGCCTATGTCAGAAAACCCACCTCTATTCAGGAAATACATTGCATTGATGTCCATGAATGTGTTGTTTAAAATGTGGAAGTTACAGGCAAAGTCGCATTTGCATCTGTTATAGCAACACCTATAGGCCGATTTGCACCAAATTTGGCATAGAGCCTCTTGATGACCTCGGGAACAAGTGACTTAAGTTTGATGTTGAAAGCATTTATTTTGACCAAAATATGAAACAATATGTGTTTTTTAGCTAGCAAAAAAAAAAAAGTTTGATTATAACTAGCGCATTTTTTGGAGTGCCAACATTATTTTGATAACCTTTGATCAGACACATCTGGAGATTCTATGTGCAAAGTTTCATGCAGGTGGTGCTTAAACTGTGGGAGGAGTTTGAAAAAGTAGGTTTTGAACATGTGGCAAATTAGCAAAGAGAATGTGCAGCAGAAGTGGGCGGAGCCTGTGTCAGAAAACCCAGCTCTATCCAGGGAACACATGGAGATAATGTTTATGAATGTGTCATTTAAAATGTGGAAGTTACACGCAAAAATGCATTTGCATCCGTTTTAGCACCACCTAGTGGAGCATATGCACAATTTTTGGTATGGAAGATCTGTGTCCTTTTCTATATGTACCCTATAAATTTCACAGCCCTCAGCATAATAGTTCAGCTGTAGTAAATGTTTGTTGTTTATCCTATAATAAGCCACGCCCACATTGACCAGTCATGACCACCTTCAATATATGGCCTCAGGAATGGCCCTACTTCATACTGACCGAATTTCGTAGAAATGGGTGTAGCCGTTTAAGAGATATAAACTTCCCATATTTGTAGTGCCTCCTAGTGGCCAACATTCGCCAAATTCGGCTCATACCTTCACAGTGTCATGCCAACTAAGGATCTGAGATTTGGTTTTGATAGCATTAAGTCTGACTGAGATATGCAACAGTTTACATTTTTATAGCTAGCTACACAAATTTGTTAATTAATAATTTGCGGAATTTTTGACGGAACAAAATTCTTTTGATAACTTTAGATCAGGTCCAGGTGAAGAGTGTACGTGCCAAGTTTCACGCAGATCGGACAAAAGCCCAAGGAGGAGTTCAAAAAAGTAGGTTTTCCAGTTTTTGCGATTTTGCAATTCTGTATTGACATGAACAAAAACATTTGTGTCTGTAAGCTGCCATTTACCCAACAATAATCGTCTGTGCTATTCAGAGTTTGAACTTTGAAACGACCACCCAGGCTTTGCTGAGTCAGTGTACCCCTGGTAGTGTGCAGGTCTGGCTTATGGAGGGACAGGGAAGAGGGGAGGGACTTTATAAATGATCCGGGAGAAGTGTTGCTGTATTAGTTAAGACTGAGAGCACTCAACAGTACAGAGGAAACCCTTTTCTTTAGCCCATGATGGGTTACAACAAGCTGTGTTTGTTGCTGCTGCTGCTGAGCAGCTACACACTGGCCCGTAAGTAGGAATCTTTTTTGATTCAAAGTAATTGGATTATGAGAAATTTGAAGAAAATCTTTTTTTTTTAAATATATTTTTTGGGGCTTTTTGGTCTTTAATTGAAAGGACAGACAAGCGTGAAAGGGGGAGAGAGAGAGAGTGACATGCAGCAAAGGGCCACAGGCTGGAGTCAAACCCGGGGCACTGCAGCAACAGTCTTGTATATGGGGCGCCTGCTCTACCACTAAGCCACCGATGCCCCGAATTTGAAGAAAATCATAAAAGTTTTTTTGATAATAATTGTAAAATTCATTTGTATGCTAGTTTGCATATAAAGGCTTTCTTATCACCAGAAATTTTGACTTTTCCTTTTAAGAAAAGCACAGGTGTTACTACGAACATTAATAGTGTCTCTGTTCTGTCCAATTCCCAATAAGCCATGATAGAAGCAAGCATGACCAATACTAGGATCCTGAGACTGAAAATGGAATTCAGCCTTGTACATTTTATTTACACCTGTGCATTTTAAGTCCTAATGTCTTCTGTGAAAGAGTCGTAAGTGTAATTGTTCCTATTGTTTATTCTAGCAAGTAAATGGAATGTTACTAATGACACCTTTTTTTCTACCATGGCATGTCAAGGCATGTTATATTTTTTACTTGAATATGAATGCTTACTGTTGTCCTTACATACATATGTTAAGTCCTTGGTTAAAAAGGGCAGACATAGTGCGTGACCATGTATATATATTTGTTCAAAAATGTTTTTATCATAACAGTTTTCCAGATTACACATTACTTTCCTCTTTTTTTCCCCAGAGGAAGGCAGTGATAATAAGCCACAAACTTCAATGTGTCTGTGTAAGTAGCTACCAACACATCAGTTATATCCACATCAACAAAACCTTCCAAAACTTCTTCTGAGGAGATTGCAATTTGCTTGGTTTCATTACTGCTCTGTGCTGTTTTGGTGATCAGAATAATAAGAGTAATGCAAAAAGTCTATATTGCACTTTTTAAAGTGTTGATAAGTCCCCAAAATGATGCAGTTACAACAGTCTGGACTTTGTCAGTTCCTGTGAAGGGCTTGACAGAGTGTGTTCCTGTAAAAGTGTGTCTGTGCATAGGGTAGATGGAGGGGTGATTGGTGTGCAGTTGCAAACAGACACATTGGCCTGTTTAACAGATCAATTGTGGCTGTGCTGAACTAATAAACACATGACCTGCTTTCTGGTGATAGCAACAGAAGCCAATGGACTCTTGCTCCTGTACTGTTTATGATTCACTACTATAGCAGTGGCTTACTACTGGGAGCATCATTTAGCTGCTTCCAAAGATCTGCTGCCATGTAGTGATGTGGAACCTTAACGGTGAACAGAATAATCCTAGATGAACATGTTCTCATCTTTAAAAGCAGTGCTGGCTTGAACTCACACACTTAGAGCTTTTTACATAAGATCTTAAGCCTAGTTCAGACCAATGATACGCGACAAGACAAAACTGGTTTCAAACGTTGCAGAGAAAAGTTGCAGAACTGGACTGGAACTGGTCATCTGTGCTTGACCCAAGCCGGTTGATAGTGTCACCTGTGACTTAGCTGGTCAAATCACAGGCAGTTGGTTTTAGAATGTAAAGCACGTCACCTGTTTCAATAGCCGATCGGCTTGTAGCGAAGTCCAGTGGTCAGGTCAAAATGACCACACACACTGTTCGCTTGCTGTTGTGGCAGGTGCTCTGTCCCCACTGAGCCCCGTTTCCATCCTCACTGTGTGCCAGAGTTGGACAGTGGGTCCCTGCTGCTCCTCGCTGTATGTGCTTATGGCCACTCACACACACACATTCTGGTTAAATAACCAGCACCAGTATTATTATTGTGCCGTATCTATTAGACATATTCCATCTGATGCTCGTTTTGTTTCTGTTTTTCACCATTTCATCACTATTACAAACGCAACTGTAGCCAGTATCTCACTATCACTATCCTCATTCATATTTTAAGAGGCTATGAATTATATTCAGCAACAAAATAAGCCTGAAAAGCTGGAAATCAGATCAGAAGTACAGAGAGTTGTTGCATAGAGATGATACACTTTCTCACGCATTGCAAGTAGATACATGTTTCAATTTGTCTCGTCGCAAATCTTTGGTCTGAACTGGGCTTTAGAGAGTCAATATCACCTTGTGATACCATTATCTTATTGCAGTGGCATCTAGATTCAAGACCTTCAAGAAATATATGTACCAGTACACCACAGACAGCAGAAATCGTGTGGTGGGCACTACTGACCTGATGAACGGCCATAAAGTCTCTTGTCAGGTACATGCCCGTTTGTGTACCACTTTGTGAGGTCACTTGATAACACAGTGTTCTTGCTCCATCTCTGTCTCTTCATTGACCCTGAGTCTGCTGTTATATATCTTTAGGTAGAGATCGAAGTCCCGCAGACATGCAGATTCATCATGCACACCAGGGACTGTGCTCTCAATGAAGTGTCTGTCATGGATCCCCAGGGCCAGCCTGTCCACAGGCATGCACCTGGCTCCAAGGCCTTCCAGGCTGCTATGGAAAAGTTAGTGCAAAACATTCTTCACCATGACTTCATACACATGCAATAACATGATGTCTTTTTTATAAATTAATATAAAAAACATTTTTTCCTTTTTTTGGTTCCCATGTTGAGCATTGACAAAGCAAAATGGTTAAAGACACACAAATGATAAACTCTTTAAGTTTAATTTCAGTCTGTGGCTCAAGAGAGCAGGTTGCTGTCCGCTGTTCCAAAACTATTTCTTTTTAAATCATGCTGCCAGCCTTAGAACAAACTGCTAAGAAAAAACTGTTAAAACTGGTGTGAGTTTAAAGTGCAAAGTTTAAACTCACACCATAATATTACCATGCCATTATACTTTCAAGCCACTATAATCTATACTTTTATAAAAACAATTTATCAATCAATCAATTCAATCAATCAATTTTATTTATAAGCCCAATATAACAAATCACAATTTGCCTCACAGGGCTTTACAGCATACGACAGCCAACTTTGACTATACCTGTAACTCAATACTTAATACAATAGCACCTATCAAAACCCGGAAAGTCAAATCAACCATCAGTATGCCATGGCTTAATAATCACACAAGAGATTTGAAGAGAAGATGCAGACAGGCAGAGAGAAAGTGGAAAAAGGACCGTCTGGTGGTGTCTTTCCTCATCCTGAAAGAACTATTGTCCGCCTATCAGAAAACAGTCAAGGAAGCCAGGTCCTCACACTTCTCAAATATCATTACAGTGAACCAAAGGAACCCTAGAATGGTCTTCAAAACCATCAACTCTGTTACTAATCTTCCTCCTCGTCAGTACACCGAAACCACCCCGATGAACTGTGAAAAATTTCTATCCTTTTTTTACGAACAAAATTAAGGAAATTAAATTCCAGATTGACCCCATCATTGACCCACCTTCTCCAATGTGTTACCCATGCACCCTGCTAAACTGTTTTCAACCACTCACACTGTGCACTTTAACCCTATGGGCCCTAGGTGTTTTTGGGGTATTTTTAATGCCTTTACTTTTAAGCTCATATCACAGTCATTATAAAGGCTACATACACATGCTATATCTTGTTTTTGCCATCATTTCATGTCCTACTATGTGCCTGTATTTTATATTAATTTTTATATCAATGAAAAAAACAAATCCGTGTGACCAAATTCTTACATTTTTACATGTATCTCACCATAGCAAGTTGGAAAAAGACATATTCTGCCATATATGAAGAGGGGAGACTCTCTGGAATCTGGCATTATAAGAACCATGATGCTGGGACATTCTGTCACTTCACAGCTGTCCAAAACATGTGGTTTGTGCCAGGCGGACATAATTGCCAGTATTTTTTCATTATTGCAAGAAATTCCATTGACTCATTCACAAGTCAAAAATGTGTTTTATCTGAAGGAAACATGCAATATTTACATCTAAGATCATAGAAAAATAGTCAACCAAGTGCAATGATGTGCTCCAAGATAATATTGGCCACTTTGTTTGCAGTAAACTAAGTTTGTTGTTGTTTTTCAGTTTCAGTTATAAGTCTGTATTTACAGCATGATGGGATGACAGCACAATGATGTGTGTGTTATCATTGGAAAGCTCTGCTCCTGCGCTTTCATGTGATATGCGTGGCATTTCTGTGCGACCCTGCATTCGCTAGTAATCCATCCAAGAGTAATGTGTGTGCAAAGCTGTATGAAAGCTCTGTTATACATAATTTTAGTGTAATTTTATCATTTTATTTCGCTGTGAAAACATTGGACGACAAGTGCTTGGTCTTGTTAGAAAGCTATGATTCCGCTGTTTCACGTGATATGCGTGGCTTCTCACTATGACGCACGGTCGCGGAGAAAATCCACAGAGAAGAACAGGTGTGAATTTGGACGCACTATGCATCGTTCGGGCCGACAGGGTTAAAGGACATTATAGCTAAAATAAAACCGTCAGGGACTGCTTCAGATATTATGCCTTCCAGATTTCTGAAGGAAGTTTTTAACAATGCCGGCCCCTCAATTTTAGCTATTCTTAACAGTTCTTTGTCCTCCGGCTGTGTTCCCTCCTCCCTCAAGCATGCAATAGTGCACCCCTTTTTAAAGAAACCAAGCCTTAACCCCTCTGATTTTACAAATTTTCGACCAATATCAAAGTTACCATTTTTATCAAAGGTTTTAGAGAAGGTTATTTATTCAGAAATCATATCTTTTATGACCACTTTTAACATCTTTGATAAATTTTAGTCTGGTTTCTGCCCATATCACAGCACCGAATCTGCTCTGATTAAGGTAACTAATAATCTTTTACTCACAGCTGATGCTGGTGACTGCTGTTTTAATTCTTTTAGACTTGAGCTCTGCCTTTGACACTGTGCATCACGCTATTTTATTGGATCGGCTTGAAAAGTGGGTGGGCATTAGGGACACTGCTCTACTGTGGTTGAAATCATATTTGTCAAACCGGACTTTCTCAGTAGCCCTGGGGAACACCTCCTCTTCAGTTGTTTCTCTGACCTGTGGTGTTCCCCAAGGCTCCATCTTTGGTCCGCTGTTGTTCAGCATATACATGCTACCATTGGGACACATCATAAAGAAATATAATATCCAGCACCAATGTTATGCTGACGACACACAGCTGTACGTCCCTTTAAAACCCAGTGAAGAAGGCAATTTTAATCACCTTTTATCCTGTCTGTCCGAAATAAAATGCTGGATATCCCACAACCTTCTCAGATTAAATGAAAATAAAACTGAAATCATTCTCTTCGGTCCCCCAAAGTCAATCCCTGTACTACAGAAACATCTTGGTTCCCTGTCTGCCAATATCAAACCCACAGCCAGGAACCTGGGTGTGATCTTTGATGGTGACCTTACCTTTGATAAGCACATAAAAAGTGTTGTTCATGTGTGCTTTTATCAGCTCAGGACCATCTCAAAAATTAAGTCCTATCTCTCTTTGCCCAATCTTGAGAAGGTTATCCATGCTTTTATTTAATCTCGCCTGGACTATTGCAATTCTTTGTACTCTGGGCTTAACCAAAAACTGCTCTCACGTCTTCAGCTAAGCTTCAGTACAAAATGCTGCTGCTGGTCTCCTAACAAATGCTAGGAGACAAGAGCACCTCGTTTTAGCCTCTCTTCACTGGTTACCAGTCAGTTTTAGAATTGATTTTAAGATTTTACTGATTACTTTTAAATCACTTCACGGCTTAGCACCTGGCTATATTGCTGAGTTACTCCTCCCCTATGAGCCTGGGCGCAGCCTCAGATCCTTGGCCAGAGGCTGGTTGGCTGTTCCTGAGTCCCGGCTCAAGACTAAGGGTGACCGGGCTTTCGCAGTCAGGGCTCCTCAGCTCTGGAACTCCCTGCCCGAGGATGTTAGGCTTGCAGAATCAGTTTTTAAATTTCAAATCAAATTTTATTCATTTTAACACATGGTCTAAATCCCACCATGTTTTAATTGTTCTTACTGGACAGCTCTTATTTTGGGGGGTTTATTCCCTCTTTCCTTGTTTGTTTAATTTTATGCATTTTGTGTATTCTAAGTGTTATTTTATTCTGTAAAGCACTTTGTAACTTTGTTTTGAAAAGTGCTATACAAATAAAGATTATTATTCGGGCCCGAAAGATGACGAAGTCATCCGCGTAGGACCCTATCGTAATCGCGCTGTTTTTAATTATTGGGGCCCGAGCAGGAGACCTGCAAGGTCCCTATTGTTTTTTGAATGATTATTATTAGGGCCCGAGCAGGTCACAGACCTGCGAGGTCCCTATTGTTTTTCGAATGATTATTAGGGCCCGAGTGACGATGAAGTCGTCCGTGAGGACCCAAGTCGGCCATTTTGATTTGAATTTTTTACATGTTTGAACGAACTCCTCTTTGGGATTTCGTCCGATCAACTTCAAATTTGGTACAGATCATCCTGAGAACATGCTGATCAAAAGTTATTAAAAGCTTTTCTCTATGTCAAGGGGCGTGGCCGCTAGGGCATGACAAATTTTGGCGATTTTTCATTTTCTCGCCATCGAATTTCAAACGGCTCTCACACCCACATACTTGATCTCAGCAGCTTCAAACTTGCTGGACATGATGATGGCTCCGCCCCGAACGCCCCGATATGTTAATATCCCACCTTACTCATAGCGCCCCCCAGTGGTAACTGGAAGTGACCAGTTTTTACTTTAACATGAACTGATGCCACAAACTTGACCGCATCAACTTCATTCCACTTCTAATGCATGCAGAAGAAATTGGTGAAGCTACCTTATGAACGCTGTGAAGCTACATCTAATGGTGTCCGTGTGGCACCGTGGCGACTATCGATCCCTCGCCACTAAATACATTTATGTTTTTGATGGCTTCAACGACCTCATCTCCTCATGAAAATTGATACACAGGTCAAGAATGGTGAGCTCTTACATCTGATAGGGGCGTCACCCATGGGAGGGACAAAATGCCTCTATAGCGCCCCCTTGAAATTTTCAAAAACCCCTCCCCATAGGGTGTTTTTTGGAGTTGGAACATGAAAATTGGTACACATGTGTATGTTGTACAGACGCACATAAAAGTCTCTGGCACCAAAGGTCTACTCCAAACAGGAAGTCGGCCATTTTGATTTAGACTTGTCATTTTGGCGTGATTTCCACGTTGTATTTTAACGAACTAGTCCTAGGGATTTCATCCAATCGACTTCAGATTTTTTACAGATCATCCAGAGACCATGCTGATCAAAAGCTATTAAAAGCTTTTCTCTATGTCAAGGGGTGTGGCCGCTGTGGCGCCTCCATCACCACAAAATACGTTTGGCTTTTTGATGGCTTCAGCGACCTGATATCCTCACGAAAATTGATACACAGATCAAGAATGTCAAACTCTTGCGTCTGATAGGGGCGTCGCCCATGGGGGGAGAAAGTGCCTCTATAGCGCCCCCTTGAAATTTTCAAAAACCCCGCCCCATAAGGTTTTTTTTTTTGGAGTTGGAACATGAAAATTGGTACACATGTGTATGTTGTCCAGACGCACATAAAAGTCTCTGGCACCAATGGTCTACTCCAAACAGGAAGTCGGCCATTTTGATTTTGACTTGTCATTTTGGCGTGATTTCCACATGTTGTATTTTAACGAACCAGTCCTAGGGATTTCATCCAATCGACTTCAGATTTTTTACAGATCATCCAGAGACCATGCTGATCAAAAGTTATTAAAAGCTTTTCTCTATGTCAATTATTATTATTATTATTATTATTATTATTATTATTGTTCCGACATTTCGTGTCCCAATTTCGCCCCTTTCCCAAATTTCAAAATGCTTCTAACTTTCCACATTCATCCGGCCGGATCCGAAATTCGATATTTTTAGGTGGTTGCACATGGTCACCACTAGGTGGCGCTATAATCAAGGAAAGTGCGTTTTGGGTCATAACGCCCATATACTTTGTGGCACATTCAAAAACCTGATATCCACGCGTTCAGTCAATTGTGCTGAATCTCGTGATATAGGCCACGCCTATTTCCGCCTACCGTTTTTTTTTTCCGCAAATTCGCAAAATGTCGCAAACCTACTTTTTCAAACTCCTCCTAGGCAATTTCACCGATTTGCACGAAACTTTGTGGAGTCTCCTGACAAAAAGTTATTAAAAGAATTTCGATATTCCAAAGAATACTTAAGTTATTAAATAGCAACTTCCTGCAGATTTAGTTCAAAACAGGAAGTGTTGCATATCTCCACCTTGGTGTATCCGAATGACATGAAACTCAGCTTACCACTTCCCAATGAGCCCCTGAGGCTCTGTGCAAAATTTCAGGTGATCACCACAAGGTGGCGCTCTTTAAATTGAAGTATTTTATATCTCAACGTTGGTTGTGCGGATTAACACGAAACTTGGTATAATTATTGTCAATGCCCCCCTGAGGATATCTGACGAAGGACTTACCGATCCACCACTAGGTGGCGCTCTGGTGGCCATCTAATTTAATATTTGGCACTGTGCCAACACCATAACACTCATGGAAATAAAATTGATAGGGGTGGTATAGACTGGCCCCTGTAACTCACACACCAAAAATGACCAGCAGGTGGCGCTATTTTCAATGCAAAAGCGTTTTTGGCTAATAACTCCCATATAATATTTCGCACACTGTAAAACCTTCTATTTACTTGTTCTCTGAATTCCGCTGAATTGTGTGGTGTAAGCCACACCCACTTGGTAACTTTCCATTCGCTAAATCACGACAAATGAAAAACGTAGTTTTTCGAACTCCTCCTAGGCGAATTGACCGATTTGCACCAAACTTTGCATGTAGCATCTGTCAACCCTCCTGACAAAAAGTTAATAAAGGGGACATATTATGCAAAACTCACTTTTTCTTTGCTTTAGTATGTATATTTGCATATCCGGAGTGCCTCCCTACCCCTTAAGAGTGATTTTCGACCACTAAGTCAATGTTTTGTAAACTTGCTGAGTCAGGAAATGTGTCTCCAGAAGAGCCATTTGGATTTCACCCGCACTGTTACGTAACAGTCTGGGTGAAATCTGAGCGATATGAATACTCCCACCCTCACGCTGGGTATCTCCTCCCATATTACGCCGGCTACCTGAACGAGGATCCGCCATGACAGCCTGACCGCTACCATGTACAACCCGAAAGCCAAGCACTCCTGCTCTGTCGTCGGATGCACAGATACTCATGTTTCCCTACATCGCCTCCCTGCCAAAGAGGATATCAGAGCGAAGTGGCTAAATTTT
>NC_065519.1:35041353-35047430 GCF_006386435.1 Epinephelus moara
AACCTCTTCTTGTCCCTCATACTTTGAGCTAGAGACACCATGTCAACTTTCAAAGAGTCAGAAGACCTTGAACTATTGGGCATGTATTCAGCTTCTACTTTTTGGAAAAATGCATACGTGGGTTGGGTGCCTACCTGTATACTGGAAATGTAAGAAAGAGATAACGTTTATTTTTTAATTTACTACAGCTGACAAGACATCTAGGTGCATGCCCCCCGACGGCAGCATGCCCCGACGCGCGTGGACTGCGAGGGCCCTTTCATCGCTGCTTCCAGCTTTAATTATTATTATTATTATTCTTGCAACATTTCGTGCCCCAATTTCGCCCCTTTCCCAAATTTCAAAATGCTTCTAACTTTCCACATTCGTCCGGCCGCAGCCGAAATTCGATATTTTTGGGCAGTTGCACATGGTCGACGCGAAATGCTGAAATAGCGCCCCCTACAAATTTTCAAAAAAGTCGGCCATTTTGTTTTGAATTTTTTCGTTACCGCGATTTCAACAACATAAATTTGAACGAACTCCTCCTAGGGATTTCGTCCAATCGACTTCAAATTGGCTACAGATCATCCTGAAAACATGCTGATCAAAAGTTATTAAAAGCTTTTCTCTATGTCAAGGGGCGTGGCCGCTAGGGCGTGACAAATTTTGGCGACTTTTCGTTTTCTTGCCATAGAATTCCGAACGGCTCTGCCGCCCACATACTTGATCTCAGCAGCTTCAAACTTGCTGGATATGATGATGGTTCCGCCCCAAACGCCCCAATATGTTAATATCCCACCTTACTCATAGCGCCCCCCAGTGGTAACAGGAAGTGACCAGTTTTTACTTTAACATGTACTGATGCCACAAACTTGACTGCATCAACTTCATTCCACTTCTAATGCATGCAGAAGAAATTGGTGAAGCTACCTTATGAACACTGTGAAGCTACGTCTAATGGAGCAACTGAGGAGGGATCCCTCTTCCAGGATGTCGTACAGAACAGATCAACATGATAAATTAACAGTAATCCACATGACAGACTGAGACAGAAAGAGAGACAGAGACAGAGAGAGATGCAGGACAGACGGTAATGAAATTATAATTATAGTTATGGCTATTGTGGTACAATAAGTTGAAAGTATATATTAATATATGATAATATAGAAGTACAAATAGAAGTATGACTAATGATAGCAGCAGCAGGAGGCATCAGGCAGGACCACGGCAGCAGCACAACCACACGTCACACTATCCAGGCACTGCTGCGATATAAGGTAACCTGCGACACAGTGGAGCACAAAGGGTCTGGAGAAGATGCCGAGTTAGTGACATGCAGTACGGCCGAGTTAGCAAGATGCAATAACAGGACATGATTGTTAGCAGAGAGAGAGAGAGAGAGAGAGAGAGAGAGAGAGAGACAGAGAAAGAGAGAGAGAGAGAGAATGTGCTCAGTGTATTATAGGAGGTCCCTCGGCAGACTAGGCCTACGTCAGCCTAACTAGGGACTGGTACAAGGCAAGCCTGAGCCGGCCCTAACTATAAGCTTTATCAAAGAGGAAAGTCTTAAGTCTAGTCTTGAATGTGGAGACAGTGTCTGCCTCCTGGACAGCAACAGGAAGATGAAGAGAAATATGATCTTGTTTCTTAGTTCCTGTTAGTACACGTGCTGCTGCATTCTGAATTAGCTGGAGAGTTTTTAAAGACTTATTAGATCTACCTGATAATAGGGAGTTACAGTAATCCAGCCTTGAGGTAACAAAAGCGTGGACCTATTTTTCTGCATCTTTTCGGGTCAGGATAGGCCTAATTTTCGCAATATTACGCTAATGAAAAAATGCAGTCTGTGAGATTTGTTTTAAATGAGACTTAAAAGACAATATTTGACTTGGTCAAATATTACTCTGAGGTTTCTTACGGTAGTGCTAGAGGCCAGAGCAATGCCATCTAGAGAAACTATGTCATCAGATAAAGAGTCTCTGAGTTGTTTGGAGCCAAGAACAATAACTTCTGTTTTGTCTGACTTTAACATAAGGAAATTGGTGCTCATCCAGGTTTTTATGTCTTTAAGGCAATTATGAAGTTTAGTTAATTGATCAGTTTCTTCTGGCTTCATCGATAAATACAACTGTGTATCATCTGCATAACAATAGAAATTTACAGAGTGATTTCTAATAATTTTACCTAAAGGAAGCATATATAGAGTGAATAGGATTGGTCCAAGCACAGAACCTTGTGGAACTCCAAAACAAACTTTAGTACGTAAGGATGATTCATCGTGAACATGAACAAACTGAAAACGATCACATAAATAAGATTTAAACCAGCTTAGTGCAGAACCTTTAAAGCCAATTAAATGTTCCAGTCTCTGTAGCAGAATTTGATGGTCTGTTGTGTCAAATGCCGCACTAAGATCTAATTAAACAAGTACAGAGACAAGTCATTTGTGATTTGATTTGAAGGAATCAGAAGATCATTTGTAATTTTAACTAGTGCTGTCTCAGTGCTATGATGCACTCTAAATCCTGACTGAAATTCTTCAAATAAATCACACAGCTGGTCTGCAACTACTTTCTCAAGGATCTTTGAAAGAAAAGGGAAGATTAGATATTGGTCTATAGTTGGCTAACACCTCTGGATCCAGGGTGGGCNGGGGAGAAGCAATCTAAATATATATTAGGTCTTACAGCTGTGTTTGAGGTTAGATAGGTACTATATGAGGACAGGAGGTCATGAATTTTGCCTCATAGTTAGAATTTTGTCATTAAAAAAAGCTCATAAAATCATTACTGCTAAGGGCTAAAGGAATACAAGGCTCACTCTTCCCATTTGGTTAATCGCCAATTCCTTTCAAATTTTTGCGGTATTTGTTTTAACTTATGGGTTTGAGATTTATACCACGGAGCGAACTTTCTTTGCTGTGTTAACTTATTTTTAAGAGGTGCTACAGAGTCGAATTTTGTTCGTAGCGAGCTTACGGCGCTATCGACAAGATTATTAATTAGGGAAAGGTTAAAGTTGGTATGGGAAACCTCTGTTACTGAAGGACTTGGTATTAAACGACGAAGGAATCATTTCCTTAAATTTTGCGACAGCACTATCTGATAAACATCTACTATAGTAACTGTTGCTGAGTGGCGTGTAATCGAGTAAAAAGAAATCAAAAGTAATCAAATAATGATCCGATAGCGAGGGATTCTGTGGAAAGACTGTTAGGTTATCAATTTCAATTCCATACGTCAGAACTAGATCGAGGATATGGTTAAAACAGTGAGTGGGTTCATGTACACCCTGACTGAAGCCAATGGAGTCTAATAATATGATAAACGCAGTAGCCAGGGAGTCATTATCAACGTCGACATGAATGTTAAAATCGCCTACAATAATAACTTTATCTGATTAAAGAACTAAACTGGATAAAAAATCTTAGAATTCAGATACAAATTCAGAATACAGGCCAGGAGCATGGTACACTATAAAAAATAAGAGTGGCTGCGAGGTTTTCCAGGTCAGATGTAAAAGACTAAGAACAAGGCTTTCAAATGAATTATAATCTAGTTTAGGTTTAGGGCTGATTAACAGACTAGAGTTAAAAATGGCTGCAACTCCCCCTCCTCGGCCGCTGCCTTGAGGAATGTGGGTATTATTATGACTGGGAGGAGTGGATTCATTTAGACTGACATATTCATCTTGACACAGCCAGGTTTCAGTGAGGCTGAGTAAATCAATATGATTATCTGCTATTTGTTTACTAACACTGCTTTAGAGGATAGAGACCTGATATTTAACAGTCCGCATTTAATTCTCCTGTTTTGTCTTTCTGTCACAGAAGAGGTTTTAATTTTCATGAGGTTGTTGTGCACAACTCCTCTTTGTTTAATTTTAGATTTAGATAATTTAGGTGGTCGGGGGACAGACACCGTTTCTATAAAACTATGGGTGGGTAACTGCAATAGAAGCTCAGAGAAGCGTGTAAGACTTCGAGTCCTGGTCTCAACTCTGGGTTGTCAGGGTTTTGAATTACTAATAAACTTGGCCAGGTTCCTGGATATGAGAGTCAGCTCCATCCAAAGTGGGATGAATGCTGTCTCTCCTAATCAGACCAGGTTTTCCCCAGAAAGTCTGCCAATGATTAATGAAACCCACATTGTTTGCTGGACACCACCTGGACAGCCGGTGATTAAATGATGACATGTGGCTAAACACGTCATCAGTGGTCAGATTTGGGAGGGGTCCAGAAAAAACTATGGAGTCCGACATAGTTTTTGCATATTCACACACCGAGGCAACATTAATTTTAGTGACCTCCGATTGGCGAAACCGGGTGTCATTGCTGCAGACGTGAATAACTGAATTACTAAATCTATGTTTAGCTTTAGCCAGCAGTTTTAAATTTGACTCAATGTCGCCCGCTCTGGCCCCAGGGATACATTTGACTATGGCTGCTGGTGTTGCTAACGTTTCTCAAAATAGAGCTGCCAATAACCAGAGTTTTCTCCTCAGCGGGTGTGTCGTTGAATGGGGAAAAACAGTTGGAAACATGAACAAGCTGATGGTGAACCGTGGGATTCGGCTTGGTACTACGCTTCTCCCGGACAGTCACCCAGCCTCCTGGCTGCACGGGGGTTACCGGGGGACCGCTAGCAGAGGCTATGCTATGTGGCTCTGCACCGGCTACAGGGGGCTGGCTAATTACCGCAGCTACTGAATGATTTTCCATGGTGTGGAGCCGCGCTTCCAATTCACTGAGCCTTGCCTCCAACGCAGCAAATAAACTACACTTGTGACAATTTCCACTATCGCTAAAGGAGGCAGAGGCATAGCTAAACATCTGGCACACCGAACAAGAAAGAGCAGCAGGAGAAGCCATCGCTAACTGTCAAGCTAATGTAGCTATCAAGGCTAATAACGTGCAAACAACAGCTAAGATTAGCAAGAAAGTTGTAAAAAAGAGGAGAGCTATAAGTGCTCAGACAGAACTAGTGTGGGTTAAGACTTGAAGTAGATGTTAAGTAACTGAAGTGAGGAAAAAAACAACAACAAAAAAAACAGAAAGAAAGCTGGGAGAGTTCACGAGAGCAGCCCAGAGACGCTATCACAGAAACACTGGAAATGACACAACACGCTCACCGCAGTACGTCAGCACGTCAGCACGTCAGTGTCCTCAGTTTGGAGTTTAAGCCAGCTTAAGCCAACTAGTAAACTGCTTTAGGACTGTACCATGACCAAGCGATTTGTAAAGCTTTAATAAAACGGGGAAATACAAAATGTTGAAGAAGGATAAACGAATGAGAGAAGGGGATAAACATGGGGCAGGAGGTTGTCCATTAATGCTTGCCTGGGACAGATATAAGAGGGTCTGGGAGGAGCAAATGGTTACGACTATTGCAAATAGAATATTCAATATTGGAAGTGATAACATAGATGTTTTCTTTTTTTAATTACTATTTTGACGTTCAGACTGTACAATGCTCTGCACACGCTCTGCCTGTCGCATGCAGCCAACCTGATCTCACAGAAATACGTGAAATGACCACAACCTCTTAACACCGCATTCCGTGGTGGCAGCAAGTAATGAGTTGAAATTACGTGCTGCCACCACGGAAACAATGCCAATGTAAAGTCAATTAGGATCCTTTGTCGTGGTGGACACACGAATTCCCTGATTTAACAATGTCACGTCAACCTTGTTTTCCTCAGTGATATCTTTAACATTCCTGTATACGGGTCCATGTCACTGGTCCCACTTCCCATTAGTTCGACCTCCCATTGGTTCGATCTCCCATTAGTTTGTTGGGAATCAACATATATTTACCTTCCACGGTGGCACCAAATATGTTGGGGTCAACACACTAGGCTTCACACAGAGGTACCAAATATGTTGGGGTTTAATTGGCTATTGGAAATAATTAATAATTATTATTAATAATTAATAATTAATAATTATGTTAAATAATGTGACTTAATTAACATTAAATCACCTTGTGGGGCACCATTCCCGTAAAGGGAAAAATGATAGCCAGTTAAAGATATCAGTCTCATAAAATACGCTAAGCTATTAATTTGGAGTTTGATTAATAATTAAATTAATGACA
>NC_065519.1:35048136-35049984 GCF_006386435.1 Epinephelus moara
GATCCGAGGAAGCTGGTCGCTCGGGGTCCTTGCAGAGTTAGATGCTGGGTGCTAACTCACTTAGTTCCTTGTTGCTGGAAAGCCAGTTTGCAAACCTTGTGTTTGCCAGAGAGTCTGTGATCAGTTGCCCTCCCTTTAGTGGTTTGGGATATGGAGCAGGGGTTCAGGCCTCTGCTGTCCAGGCCCAAACGGGAAGAGGTGTGCAGCTGCTACAGCAGCTGGAGCGAGAAGAGTACTGCTCCACGGTTGGAGCAGAGAAGAGAGAGTCTGTTGGAAGGGAGCAGACCTTGTACCGATGCCTGTGACATCACAGAGTCACATGTCACTGGAAAAGGTCTTGTCCAATCAAGTTTTGGGACTTGAGTCTCACTGAGGTGTGAGGTGAGACCTCCTGTGGAGATGGGTGCCACTTAGCTCTCTTTGTTTGAAGACAAAGAGCATGTAGAGGAAAAAGCCTTGAAATCAGTGATGATTTTACCAAATGATAAATCATCTGTGGTCCTGTGAATCCCAACAAGTTCGACCAGTCCGACCTGTTCGTACTAATGGGAGGTCGAACTGATGGGAGGTCCCATAAGTCCGACTGTCCATTCTGACCGTTCACCTCCATTCGGGCCGAGGGAGTGAAAGGCATGCACCGTATCTACAGGCTGTTACATATTATGCAACCAGCAATCTGATCTATTGAGAGTTTATAGTACTGTAGTGACGCATAGCCTAATTCCCGACAGCAAGATTGGTTTTTAAAATAATAAAAAGTCAGTTAACCCTCAGAACTCAGAGCGGCAGCTTTCATATTTTGCAGGATATCTCTAAAACCACGCAACGGAACTTAATGGGTTAAATTGTGCTCAGTAGCTTACCTGTTGGTTGTTCAAAGCTGAGCTCGGGGCGATTATAACCTTTCCAGAAGGTTTTTAATCCTGATTTGACTTGGTGGCTCCTATTGGGCTCTCGAGAGAGTGTGTAGCGCTGTCCTTGGTGCTGAACAGAAAATCAGTGCAGTAGAAAACAGAAGAAGCCTGGAGGGGCAGGGCTCTCTCGAGAGTAGAGCCCTGCAAGCCTGCAGGGGCCCGTGGGCCCGGACCGTCAAATCGGGCTGAGCCGGGCCGTTTTTTTCATGAATACATCGGGCTTGGGCTCATTGACTCTAAGGGCTCTAGTTTCGCAGACCGGGCGCGGCAGGGGCGCAGCGCACCTGCGCTTCACCAACTGGGTGTGGCCTGGCGGATTTTGTAAGTTTGGCACACCGTGCGCCCTGGTGCAGCTACTCCTCTTTCCCACCTCCGTCCCTCCTACCGGCGCAAGTCGGAAAGAGGGAGGAGAGAAGGCGTGGAGTGGGTTTTACACACATCACACCAATCAAATGAGCCCCTCTCCTCACCCTTAAATGCGCCGCGCGAAGGTGTAGTTTACTGAATTCGCCATGGCAGAAGAGAACAGCAGCGTCAGACGGCCAAACTCCTCCCAGGAGGAAACTTATGTTTTGGTCCGGGAGGTCTGCTCGCAGTGTCCGAATATACGGAACTGCGAGGAGACCTCCACGGGCTGATGATGCAAAGGTAGCCTGGGAGGAGGTCACCACAACTGTATCAATGTTGTGTTTCTCTCGTGCGCGCGCTCTCTCTCTTTTCTTTTGACTTTTCTAAGATGACAGTTGCTGAATATATACTCCCTATCTGATGCTGTGGCTGTTTGTGGTTGGCTGAGAGGGATGGGAACTCATTAGTTTGCAGGCTGTGTTAATCAAATCAGGTTGGGTTTCCATTACGTGTGCCAAACGTGCCAAACGGTGCCAGTCCCCTTTGATCTGACATCAGATGTGACGGGACAGTCGGTATAGAGATA
>NC_065519.1:35050009-35053345 GCF_006386435.1 Epinephelus moara
TATTGCATTGTTAATGTGCCTGACATTCTGGAAACCTGCCTGTGAGGTTTTGGTAACGTGTGCGCACTGTCCGCTGGTCAGCCAAACTTCGGCTTACACCGGCTGCGCTCCCCCTGCGTTGACAGTAGACCTGGTTTCAGCTGGCGAGCCATTAGTGCACCTTCAGCGAAGCCTTTTGGCATGAAACTGTCACTGCGCCAAGCTGGATCTGTCGACACCTCCCCCTGCTGCGCCGCCACACCTATCTCAGCATACCTCGGTCTGCCAAACTACCAAACTGAGCACGCCTCGGGTTGCGTTGCTCGAAACTAGTTCTGCGCGGGGTTCGCCACCCTGCGCCACCTGCGCTGTGCCGGGAAACTAGAGCCCTAAGTTACATTGTAACTAAGCAGCATCCTGCGCAGCGGTATTTTCACTCAGGCATGTCTCACTCTATGCAGCATGTGGGATGTGTGTTTCTGTGTGTTTCTGAGAGTGCTTTCTCTCAGAAATTCTCATTTTTTCGCTCTCTCAGAGCGAGAGAGAGAGAGAGAGAGAGAGAGAGCGGCTGCGCGCCTCAATGAAAGCGCATGGCAGAAAGATAATAAGACAAGATAAGAAAATAAACTTTATTGTCATTGCACAGCAGATACAACGAAACTTCGTTTGGCAGCAATCTCTTGTCTTGTAGCAGGTACAATGTCGAGCATAACAGGCAATATAATAAATAAATCTGTATAAAATAGGATCAAATATGACAAACTAAATGCAAATAAAAATACTAAACATAATTTAAAAGAAATGTGCAAGTGTGCAAGAAGAAGAGCAGTTATTGCATTGGCCACATTGCAATTGCAATTGCATGCATCTGTGATCAGTCCCCTAATTTATTTTTAACAATTTTTTTCAATCTTCTCCAATTTCTCGTTTTATTTTATGGAAGTGATCAATGTAAGTGCACTTGTCCTAGAGCTGCCACAACGGTTTTTATAATGCAAATAACTCTGTTTAGATAAAACCTACAAGCTTCTCTTCCTATGACTTTTACTAAAAATGTGTCTTGTATGTCTTCTGAGGCCTTTAAGTTACAAAAATGAAACACACTAGACTTCTGAGCATTTATACCTCCAACCGTTGCTTATAACTCAGCAACTAAAGGGGGTACAGATGTGGGACCAGCTGTTATAGAGAGCTCTTGACCTCAACTATCATGTGAGTGTAGTCAACAACTGAGGGTGCTGTCAGATATGGGTAAAATATGGATAAAATTAATTTTCACCCATTTAGAAATAAGATATTTAAAATCTGATTACACAAGTGTGTTTATCATCCCCTTAAAGCCCACAACGTACTCTCAATTCAGTATTTACAACTTCCAGATCTAGGAAAAACACTTATATTTTTTAAAAACTACAATTCCCTGGGACCGCACCATGCAGCTTGATACATATCAGCAACCTAGTTGTAGTTCTTCTGATTTGTAGGGTTCTAAATAGGGTTGCAAAAAGATATATCTGCCCAATATATCTAATATCTAGTAAAGCTGAACTAGTTATTACACTGCACCTAGATGAACTAGGTTAAGAAACAGTAAAGATGTCGGCTAATTTTCAATATTTTAGCTAATACGCTAGAAACAGCGTTTTTAGGACGGTAGGTTTGTTTGCGGCTTGTAAAATAGGGTAGTAAAAAGATAGATCTACTGAATATATCTAATATCTAGTAAAGCCGAACCAGTAATGACACTGCACCTAGATGAACTACGTTAAGAAAAAAAGCAAGGGTGTCTGCTACTTCCAGATATTTTAGATAGTACTCTAAAAACGGCGTTTTTGGGACGGTAGGTTTTTTGCGGCTTGTTGTAAAATAGAGTCGTAAAAACATACATCTACTGAATATATCAAATGTCTAGTAAAGCTGAACTAATAATGACACTGCATCTAGATGATGATGTTAAGAAAAACTTAGGATGATGGTTAATTTCAGATAATTTAGCTAGTACTGTAGAAACAGTGTTTTTGGGACTGAATATTTGAATAGGCCTATATCAAATATCTAGTACAACCGAACTATCATGTTACTATTATTATTGGTGGGAAATTACAACAGAGTAATATATTTGCCGTTTTAATATCAAGAACGCTTTTGTGTTTTTGTGTGTATACAGGACGTTATTGAATCAGCGAATTCGTGTGTACACCACGACAATGGATCCTAATTGACTTTACATTGGCATTGTTTCCGTGGTACCGGCACGTAATTTCAATCCATTACGTGCTGCCACCACGGAATGCGGTGTTAAGAGGTCATGGTCATTTCACATATTTCTGTGAGATCAGGTTGGGCATATCTCACTCTCTCCAGCATGTGTGTGTTCTTGTGTGTCTGTTTTTCAGAGCGAAAGAGAGAGCGATCGAGAGAGAGAGAGAGAAAGAGAGCAGCTGTGCGCATCAATGAAAGCACTTGGCAGAAAGTAATTAATTAATAATAACAATCATTGTCGGAGTCGCGCTCTACTCAAGAGTGTGTAGCGCTGTCCTTGGTGCTGAAAAGAAAATCAGCGCAGTAGAAAACAGAAGAAGCCTGGAGGGGGTGTGCAGGTGAAGACGGGTCGAACTAACAGGACCTCCCATTGGTTCAACTTCCTATTGGACTGTGTCAGACAATGTTAGTACACTAAACTTAGCTTTATTAAATATCAGATCTCTGGCTGGCAAGTCACTATTAATTAATGATTTTATTATCAAGAGAAACCTTGATTTTATGTTTTTAACTGGAACTTGGTTAAATGAAAACAACAGTGCAGCAGTACTTATTGAATCAGCCCCCCCAAACTTCCATTTTATCAGCTCAGTTAGAGAACTTAGGAAAGGAGGTGGAGTAGCCACTTTATTTAAGGATGTTTACCAGTGCAAACAGTTGTCATATGGGAAGTTTGAGTCTTTTAAATATGTTGCACTGCAATTGAGATCCTCCTGTCAAGCAGTATTAGTAACCATTTACAGGCCTCCAAAATATAGTGCACACTTTGTTGATGACTTTTCTAAACTATTGTCTGTTGTTTTTATTGATTTTGACTGTGTTGTTATAGTGGGTGATTTTAATATTCATATTGATAATCCCAAAGATGGCAGTGCGAAAGAACTTTTCTACATCTTGGACAACTTTGAACTTTCCCAGCGTGTAACAGAGCCAACACACAATAAGGGACATATTTTAGATCTAATTATCTCCAAAGGGCTCAACATTTCTGAGGTTGTGGTGACTGATGTTGCCTTTTCTGATCATTACTGTGTTTTCTTTAAAATGGCCATCTCCGCTGACACCAGTAAAATTACAACAGAGGTAATCAGAAAA
>NC_065519.1:35054243-35055264 GCF_006386435.1 Epinephelus moara
TCTGGTGGGATAATATGGCACTATGAGCTCTCTAAGATATGACGGAGCTTGACAATTTAGAGCTTTATAAGTTAACAGTAGGATTTTAAATACAATTCTGGATTTTACAGGGAGCCAGTGCAGCGAAGCTAAAACAGGAGAAATATGATCTCGTTTCTTAGTTCCTGTTAGTACACGTGCTGCTGTACACTATTCACCCAGGATTTTATACCCACACCAGCTCTGCCCTCAGTCTCTGTCAATGATCTGGTTCATAGTTTCATCTCTAAAGCTATGAATATTATGGACAATATTGCCCCCATGAAGGTCAAAGTTGTCTCTGGTAAGAAAAAAACACCATGGAGGAACGCCACACGGGTAAAAGCTCAAAAAAGAGAATGTAGAAAAGCACAACGCAGGTGGCGAAAACCCAAACACCAGGTTCATTATGACATCACGCAGGTGGCGAAAACCCAAACACCAGGTTCATTATGACATCTATAAGGAAAGTCTGCACATCTATAACTTGGAGCTAAAAAGGGTGCGGCAGTCCTTTTTCTCTGAGATTATCAACAAAAATAACAGCAATGCACGGACTTTATTTACTGTTGTTGACAGACTGACAAACCCATCAGCGTCAGTCCCTCCTGAACTGCTATCCACCAAGGCATGCAATGACTTTGCTTCTTTTGTCACAGACAAGATTTTAAAGATAAGACAGACAGTCTGTAACTCCAACACAGTGGCTGTTTCACCTGTGCCTCATAAGACTACTCCAGTTAATTTGACACTTTTTCACCCATTAAATTATGCTACTTTGACAGACATAGTTAGAAACCTTAGGTCCACTACATGCTGCCTTGACACTCTGCCTACAAGCTTTTTTAAAGATGTTTTTAACTGCATAGCATCAGATATACTACAGATAGTCAACTGTTCTCTTCAGTCAGGCCTTTTTCCAACGGCCCTGAAGACTGCAGTCATTAAACCTCTCTTAAAAAAGCCTAATCTGGATGCCTCAGTAATAAATAACTACAGGCCC
>NC_065519.1:35057254-35062173 GCF_006386435.1 Epinephelus moara
CTACAGAAATTGAACTCAGGTGTGATCAACCACAGTTATGTTTTAACAGGAGCTGGGGGGCAAACACTTTTTCACACAGGGCCATGTAGCTTTGGATTTTTTTCTTCCTCATTAATAAAACCCTTCATTTAAAAACTGCATTTTGTGTTTACTTGTGTTATCTTTGACTAATGTTTAAATTTGTTTGATGATCTGAAACATTTAATTGCGGAAAACATGCAAAAAAGTAAGAAATCAGGAAGGGGGCAAACTCTTTTTCACACCACTGTATATATAAAAGCATAATTATAAGGCTACGAAAACCAAACAAATTTTATTTTATAGCGATTATACACTTGTATAAACATATTAATGGGTAGAATATTCAGATTCAGATTCAGATTGACAGTAGACCATGCCAAATATTACACACTGGCCCTTTAAATGACATTCATCTGAGCAGTGATGCATCTAAGATTTCGGTTCTGGTATTACTGGACCTCAGTGCTGCATTCGACACAGTTGACCATAAGATACTGCTCGACAGACTAGAAAAGTTTGTGGGATTTTATGGCACTGTGCTAAATTGGTTTAAATCTTATTTACAATACAGGGATTTCTTTGTGTCAAATGGTAATTATGAATCTGTGTGAACAAAAATTACATGTGGTCAAGGGTCCATTCTTGGGCCTCTTCTGTTCAACATCTATATGCTCCCTCTTGCTCAGATTATGGAATATCATAACATCTCCTACCATACTTATGCAGATGACACACAACTTTGCATAACAGTGTCACCAGATGACTACAGTCCCCTACATCTGCTAAATAAGTGCATTGACAAAATCAATACATGGATGTGCCAGAATTTTCTACAACTAAACACAGACAAAACTGAGATAGTTGTTTTTGGCCCCAAAGAACAAAGATCAATAGTCAGTGCTCACCTTGACGCCATGACACTAAAACCTACGAATCAAACCAGAAATCTTGGTGTAGTTCTGGACTCAGACCTAAATTTCAATAGTCACATTGAGACAATTACTAAATCAGCCTACTACCACCTTAAAAACATAGCAAGAATAAAAGAATTTCTGTCAAAACAAGATACAGAAAAACTTGTTCATGATTTCATTTTCAGCAGGCTGGACTATTGTAACGGTGTCTTCACAGGCCTGAGTAAAAAATCAATCAGACAACTGCAGCTCATCCAGAATGCTACTGCCAGAGTCCTCACCAACACCAAGAAAGTGGAGCACATTACAACCAGTGCTTAAGTCACTGCACTGGCTTCCTGTGTGTGAAAGGATAGACTTTAAAATCTTGTTAGGGGAGGACCCTCATCACACGTGAAGTTTCGAGCAAATCGGACAATGTCGATGTATAATAGGGCATTTCCTGTTTCCACAAGGGGGCGGCATGAGCAAGATTGCCTACGAGCATATGGACGCGTTGAGGGCAGGGCTCTTATCATGTACAGAAATTTTGAAGCAGTTTGGATTAATTATGTGGGCGAGAGAGCTGCTTGAATATGCATGGCGATGGATCAAAAATGGCAGCACCATTGCAACTACGCCCTTTGACCTACAGACATGCAGAGCACAACTTTTGATCAGCATGGTCTCTGGATGATCTGTAAAAAATTTGTAGTCGATTGGATGAAATCCCTAGGACTAGTTCGTTAAAATACAACATGTGGAAATCACTCCAAAATAACAAGTCAAAATCAAAATGGGCGACTTCCTGTTTGGAGTAGACCATTGGTGCCAGAGATGTGCGTCTGGACAACATACCCATGTGTACCAATTTTCATGTTCTAACTCCAAAAAAAATCCTATGGGGAGGGGTTTTTGTAAATTTGAAGGGGGCGTTAATGTTAATATCCCACCTTACTCATAGCGCCCCCCGGTGGTAAGAGGAAGTGACCAGTTTTTACTTTTACATGTACTGATGCCACAAACTTGACCGCATCAACTTCATTCCACTTCTAATGCATGCAGAACAAGTTGGTGAAGCTACCTTATGAACGCTGTGAAGCTACGTCTAATGGTGTCCATATGGCAGCTTGGCGACTATCGATCCCTCGCCACTAAATACGTTTGGCAATTTGATGGTTTCAATGACCTCATCTCCTCATGAAAATTGATACACAGGTCAAGAATAGCGAGCACTTACATCTGATAGGGGCGTCGCCCATGGGGGGGACAAAATGCCTCTATAGCGCCCCCTTGAAATTTTCAAAAACCCCTCCCCATAGGGTTTTTTTTGGAGTTGGAACATGAAAATTGGTACACATGTGTATGTTGTCCAGACGCACATAAAAGTCTCTGGCACCAATGGTCTACTCCAAAGAGGAAGTCGGCCATTTTGATTTTGACTTGTCATTTTGACATGATTTCCACATGTTGTATTTTAACGAACTAGTCCTAGGGATTTCATCCAATCGACTTCAATTTTTTTACAGATCATCCAGAGACCATGCTGATGTGCTCTTCATGTCTGTAGGTCAAATGTCGGAATAATAATAATAATAAACGGCACGATTTCAATAGGGTCCTTGGACGACATCGTCGTCGCTCGGGCCCTCGCAGTCCACGCATGTCAGGGCATGCTGCCGTCGGGGGGTGTGAACCTAGAAGTCTTGTCTGCTGTAATAAATAAAAAAATAAACGTTATCTCTTACTTACATTTCCAGTATGCAGGTAGGCACCCAACCCATGCATGTATTTTTCCAAAAAGTAGAAGCTGAATACATGCCCAATAGTTCAAGGTCTTCTGACTCTTTANGAATGGAAAGTTACCGCGAAAGTGGGCGTGGCTTACACCACAATTCAGCTGAATTCAGAGAACACATAAATAGAAGGTTTAACAATGTGTGACATATTGTGTGGGAGTTATTAGCCAAAAACGCTTTTGTATTGAAAATAGCGCCACCTGCTGGTCATTTTTGGTGTGTGAGTTACAGGGGCCAGTCTATACCACCCCTACCAATTTTATTTCCATGAGTGTTATGGTGTTGGCACAGTGCCAAATATTAAATTAGACGGCCACCAGAGCGCCACCTAGTGGCGGATCGGTAAGTCCTTCATCAGATATCTTCAGGAGGGCAGTGACAATAATTATACCAAGTTTCGTGTTAATCCGCCCAACCGATGTTGAGATATAAAATACTTCAATTTAAAGAGCGCCACCTTGTGGTCATCACCCGGAATTTTGCACAGAGCCTCAGGGGCTCATGGGGAAGTGATAAATTGAGTTTCATGTCATTTGGATACACCAATGTGGAGATATGCAACACTTTCTTTTTTGTACCAAATCTGCAGGAAGCTGCTATTTAATAACTTCAGTATTCTTTGGAATATCAAAATTCTTTTAATAACGTGAAAAGTTTCGTGCAAATCGGTGAAATTGCCTAGGAGGAGTTTTGTGACATTTTGCTAATTTGCGAAAAAAAAAACGTTAGGCGGAAATGGGCGTGGCCTATATCACGAGATTCAGCACAATTCACTGAACGCGTGGATATAAGGTTTTTGAATGTGCCACAAAGTATATGGGAGTTATGAGCCAAAACGCACTTGAGGAGTTCGAAAAAGTATGTTTTTCATTTGTCGCGATTTAGCGAATGGAAAGTTACCGCGAAAAGAAAAAAAATAAATAAAAAATAATAATCATTTGAAAGACAATGGGGACCTCGCAGGTCTGTGACCTGCTCGGGCCCCAATAATAAACAGCACGATTTCAATAGGGTCCTCCACGGACGACTTCGTCGTCGCTCGGGCCCTAATAATAATAATAATAAACAGCACGATTTCAATAGGGTCCTCGGACGACTTCATCGTTGCTCGGGCCCGAATAATAATAATAAACAATGCAATTTCAATAGGGTCCTCGGACGACTTTGTCGTTGCTTGGGCCCTAATAATAATAAATCCTTGCATTTCAATAGGGTCCTCGCACCGCTAGGTGCTCGGGCCCTAATAATAAACAGCATGATTTCAATAGGGTCCTCCACGGACGACTTCGTCGTCGCTCGGGCCCTAATAATAATAATAAACAATGCAATTTCAATAGGGTCCTCGGACGACTTCATCGTTGCTCGGGCCCGAATAATAATAATAAACAACGCAATTTCAATAGGGTCCTCGGACGACTTTGTCGTTGCTCGGGCCCTAATAATAATAAATCCTTGCACCGCTAGGTGCTCGGGCCCTAATAATAATAAACAGCGCGATTACAATAGGGTCCTCACAGACGACTTCGTCATCGCTCGGGCCCTAATAAAAAATCCTTGCATAATCATTCGAAAAACAATAGGGACCTCGCAGGTCGAGACCTGGGGCCTGTATCACAAAGCAGGATTAATGTCTTAGCGAGGTAACTTCAGGGTTAACCCTGGGTTTTCGGTCTCACGAAGCCAGTTCAGTTCTTATCAGGTAGATCACCATGGTAACTTACTCTGAACGGCTATCCTGCTCCGGAGCAGGGTAAGTTCAGGGTTGAATCTGGTCCTATAAAAAGCACCACCCACTGGCCAATCAGCTGTTTGGAAAAAAATGACTCAGCTGACAGAAATGCAGCCCAGTCATGACGGGAAGTTTAATTAATTTGATCTGAAAGTAATTTAACCTACCTTTGTCTTGATTTTTCCCTCTCTCCTCCTCTATTTCTTCTTTCCTTAACCGTTTTTTTTCTTCTCTTTTATGTGATTTCACTGATGTTTTGACAGGGGAATTTCTTTGATAAGCTTTTAGTGGCTTCTAACCTCTCTGGCACTTTTCTTTTTTTAATCTTGTAAATTTTACTGTCTATTTTTAACATTATGTGCAAATAAACTAATCTAAACTAAAACTAAACATTATTCATCCTGTTATGCGTTGCCACGCATGTTTCCTCCTCCTGCAGCTGCCACGGTGTTGGCCTTTTCTGTAATGTTGCTTTTC
>NC_065519.1:35062399-35087183 GCF_006386435.1 Epinephelus moara
GTCGTCGCTCGAACCCTAATAAATAATAATGATAAACAGCGTGATTACAATAGGGTCCTACGGATGACTTCGTCGTCGCTTGGACCCTAATAAATAATAATGATAAACAGCGTGATTACAATAGGGTCCTACGGACGACTTTGTCGTCGCTCGAACCCTAATAAATAATAATGATAAACAGCGTGATTACAATAAGGTCCTACGGATGACTTCGTCGTCGCTTGGACCCTAATAAATAATAATGATAAACAGCGCAATTACAATAGGGTCCTCATGGACGACTTCGTCGTCTCTCGGGCCCCAGATGTTTTCATCTCTGGAGAGAGGGTACAGGTGGTTACAGAATACAAATACCTAGGACTGCACATAGATTCAAACCTCAGCTTCAAAACCCACATTAAGAAAGTCAGGAACAAAGTTAAGTTCAGTTTATCAAACTTCAGATTCATCAGGGACTCGTTTTCAACTGAAGCAGCCAAGATGTACTTCTTCGTGATGGTTCTCTCCCACATCACATACTGTCTGACAAGTTGGTCTACTGCAAACACCACAATAATGAAAACAATAGAATCATTATATAAACAAGCACTTAAAATATTAGACAAGAAACCTTTCAGATTTCATCATTGTCATATACTGAATAAATATAAATAGTTGGGAAAACCTCATTATATTCAAAAACATCTGTCTGGTATATAAGATCTTGCATGGTTCAGCTCCTCCTGCTCTATCTGGATACGTTAATTTCAGATCTTCTGGTAATAGGAGTACGAGAGGTGCAGTGAGGGGAGACTGCACAATTCTCTTCAGAAAAACTACATTCAGTCAGGCAGTTTTCTCCTTCAGAGCATCACATCAATGGAATTCAGTACCACCATCAAGCAGAGTATCACCATCATATCATTCATTCAAGCACAATGCCAAGTAATGGCTTGTCGAAACTCAACAAAGTGAACATTGATGTTTGCCTCACTATTATATAGGAGCATCATGAAATTGTGGGTTATTGTCGCTCAACGGTATGTGTGTGCCATACATAATGTTGATCTTGTATATAATGTGTTATCTTTAGTGGGTTATTTTTTTATTGGATGTGTATTTTATTGATGCCTTTAACAACTGGCAAAGGTATTACCAATGAAAATTAGCCTCGGCTATTTCGGGTGAATTTTACATTTTTTTAAAATGTTGATTAATGTACATTGTACCTTTTCAAATAAACAAATAAACTAAACTAAACGAATAAGAATAATAAACAGCGCGATTACAATAGGGTCTTCACGGACGACTTCGTCGTCGTTCGGGCCCTAATAAAAATAATAACAATAATAATAATAATAATAATAATAATAATAATAATAATAATAAACAGCGCGATTACAATAGGGTCCTACGGACGACTTCATCGTCACTCTGACCCTAATAATAAACAGCGTGATTACAATAGGGTCCTCACGGACGACTTGCAGTCATCACTCGGGCCCTAATAAACAGCCCGGTTACAATAGGGTCCTCATGGACGACGAAGTCGTCACTCGGGCCCTAATGATAATAATAATAATAAACAGCGCGATTACAATAGGGTCCTCACGGACGACTTCGTCGTCGCCCGGGCCCTAATAAACAGTGCATTTACAATAGGGTCCTCTGCGGACGACTTCGTTGTTAACTCGGGCCCTAATAAATCCTTGCATTTCAATAGGGTCCTCACACCGCTAGGTGCTCGGGCCCTAATAATAGGTTACTGTGGACCTATATGCCATGCCTTTTAATATAGGTTACTGTGGACCTATATGCCATGCCTTTTAATAAAATTACCAGAGGAGTTCGCTGAAAAACAATTAAAGTCAGCCTGAATTACGCATGCATCCCCGGTGAAAATCGCAGTTGTTGCTCGGGCCCTAATAATAATAATTAACGGCGCGATTTCAATATGGTCCTATGCGGACGACTTCGTTGTCACTCAGGCCCTAATAAATAATAATAAACAGCATGATTTCAATAGAGTCCTCCGGATGACTTGCAGTCGTTGCTCGGTCCCTAATAATAATAATAATAATAATAATAATAAACAGCGCGATTTCAATAGGATCCTACCTGGACGACTTTGTCGTCGCTCAGGCCCTAATAATAAACAGTACGATTTCAATTGGGTCTTACACGGACGACTCTGTTGTCGCTCAGGCCCTAATAAAAATCCGAACAAAACCAATAATACAGTAAAGTCAGCCTGAATTATGCGTGCGTCCCCGGTGAAAATTGCTGACATGCATGGGAAATACAGCTTCTATTGCCTCACCATAGCTTACTGTCAGGACTCAGGGACCAGAATTCGGGATGGCGGACCGTAGGGATGGCGATATTTTGGAGTGGCGGCCTGTAACCGTTGGTTAAATGGCCCGTTCCGTTGGTATTTGGATAACTGGGGCTTTACTGGTATAATGCAACAGCACCACCCAGTGGTGAAACCCATGTACACGTTTACACGAAAAAAATGACCCACTCTAAACATTTAGAGATTTTTGTACATGAGCTCACCCCTAGTGCTCGGGCCCTAATAATAATAATAAACAGCGCAATTTCAATAGGGTCCTACGCGGATGACTTTGTCATCGCTCGGGCCCTAATAAATAATAATAAACAGCGCGATTACAATAGGGTCCTATGGACGACTTGCAGTCGTTGCTCGGACCCTAATAAATAATAATAAACAGCCTGATTTCAATAGGGTGCTACGGACGACTTGCAGTTGTCGCTCAGACCCTAATAAACAGTGCAATTTCAATAGGGTCCCACGGACGACTTGCAGTCGTCGCTCGGACCCTAATAATAATAAATAATAATTAACAGCACAATTTCAATAGGGTCCTACGGGCGACTTGCAGTCGTCGCTCAGACCCTAATAAATAATAAACAGCCCGATTACGATAGGGTCCTACGCAGATGACTTGCAGTCGTCACTCGGACCCTAATAAATAATAATAAACAGCCCAATTTCAATAGGGTCCTACGCGGACGACTTGCAATCGTCACTCGGGCCCTAATAAACAGCACGATTTCAATAGGGTCCTATGGACGACTTGCAGTCGTCGCTCTGACCCTAATAACAATAATAATAAACAGCGTGATTTCAATAGGGTCCTCCGGACGACTTGCAGTCGTCACTCAGGCCCTAATAATAAACAGCTCAATTTCAATAGGGTCCTACGAAGGATTTGCAGTCGTCGCTCGGACCCTAATAAATAATAATAAACAGCCTGATTTCAATAGGGTGCTACGGACGACTTGCAGTCGTTGCTCGGACCCTAATAAACAGTGCAATTTCAATACTAATAATAATAAATAATAATTAACAGCGCAATTTCAATAGGGTCCTATGGACAACTTGCAGTCGTCGCTCTGACCCTAATAACAATAATAATAAACAGCGCGATTTCAATAGGGTCCTCCGGATGACTTGCAGTCATCACTCAGGCCCTAATAATAAACAGCGCAATTTCAATACGGTGTTACGGACGACTTGCAGTCGTCGCTTGGGTCCTAATAATAAAAATCTGAACAAAAACAATAGGTTTCCCAGCACTGCTGGTCCTGGGAAACGCGTCTGCTTGCATATGCATTCCCCAGGCCCCGCGGGTTTGGACCCCTAAATATAAAAAAACAGATCCCCTACCTAATGTTTTCCCCATCAATGCTGATATTCAACCTTTGCTGTGAAACCAGTAGAGGTTGACATAAATTCTTCTGGATGCACACATTGTGAGCTTATACTGATGGTTTACTCTGTCTGTCTATTGTTCCCCCAGGAACCCTCTGAAGTTTACTGTGGAGGATGTAGCCAGTGTTCAGCTGTACCCCGAGACAGACGAGCCAGTCAACATACTTAACATAAAGAGAGGAATCATTTCAGCTCTCATTGTGCCAGTCATGGAGGATGAACAGAACAGCCTCATGGTTGGTATCTTCTCATAACCCATGGTGGCTTTTCTAAAAATTTAACTGAGAAAGCACAAGTACAGCCTGAAGGCCAGTAGATAAATACACATTATATTACATATAAATTGAATGCATTATGTATACATTATTCACAATAAAGCAGATAAAGAACATGCAGGATAATATGAGAAGTGAAAGGAGAAGTAAATGTACAAGTAGGGCTGCTTGATTAATTCAATTTTAATCTAGATTACGATTTGGGCTTTCAACGATTATGAAAACAAAATAATCGACATAAAACGATTATGCACTTCTTGTCAGTTTACTCTCGTTGTCTTGTGTTGCAAATCAAATGCACCCGGAAGCCGCGCGTGCGCAATACCTCCCCTTCCCCTCCTCTCCTCTTTTCACTCCACTCCACACAGTGTGTGTGTGTGTATGTGTGTGCACATCGGGGCGGAACTCTGCCGTGCGCGATACAGAGAGCAGAGGAGAATTTTAAATGCGCATGTAGAGACAGAAATGTAAACAACAAAAGTCATCACGTGCGCCGCATAATCGTTTGCATAATCGTGATTTCAATTTTGACCAAAATAATCGTGATCATTATTTTTTCTATAATCGAGCAGCCCTATGTACAAGCAAATAAAATTGCAGAAAAAATCAAAATCAAATTGTGGTAAAATCTTGCAATACGAGCACTTACCATGAGGCATTGTCTTTTGATTTTTAAAGCTAATACTTCTGAGATAAATCCACCATTTGCTGTTTGTTTTCTTTTCCTCAGAGCACAGTGTATGGCCAGTGTTTAACTGACTACATAGTGAATGACAGGAAGGATATCGCCACAGATGTGACACTGTCCAGAGATCTGTCCCAGTGCGACCGGTTCTACAGCAGAGAACTAGTCAACAGCCCCCTGGCCCTGTTGCAAAAGCTGGTGAGATATTAACCCCTGCATCTGTAGTCTCTAAGTGGATACTGTCTTTAATAACATTATATTGTGTAAGGCTCTGGTAAAATATGATGCCTGGTCATAAAAAGGTGTTGCTTTGAGAATAATTGTATAGAGACAATATGACTTTACTAAACCAATAAAGTACAATATTTCCTATGTAGAGCTCTCCTGGACCTATCAGGACCTCTAGCTGTAGAGCTCTCTTTGCTTTCATATATGTACCTGGAAGTCAAAAGTCAGTAGTAGTAATAATAATAATAATAATAACTATACACTTTATTTATATCTTTTCAAAACAGAGTTACAAAGTGCTTTACAGAACAAGATAAAAAATAGTATACATCGTCGAGATAAAAACAGTAAAAACATAAATAAAAACAAAGAGTGGCACAGATGGCATGTTGAAATGTGTTTTAATGATAAAAATACATTTATTTATCATATTAATACACATAATTTGTATTGTCAGTGATTTAAGTCAGTAAGTAAACTGTTGTACTTGATCCCATTTAAGGGTCAACCATAGACCTTTTTATGGGCCCCTCCTTTGGGTCATCTGTACCCTTTGAACCCCCCGAGAGTAAAAAAACAAAACAAAACACATAGATCAGTCAAAAGCATATGCAATGCACATCATAACCAATAAGGAGTAGCATTTAACACCCCCACTCTAAGTTACTCAACACTGAAAATGAGAACATGAGAAAATGAGTTAACATGAGGAGATACTCTTGTCGGTATACAGTGTTAAGAGAAATAGCTGCTCAAAGGCACAACAGTAAGTCAGCGGACCAAGGTACCTTTTAACCGTTTGTTTTCTGGGAATAACTGACACAATCAGAAACAAGAAACAAGTCGTTTTTTCATTTTTTCGTTTTTGGGCGAAAAAATGAAAAAACGAAATTCAGTTCAATTTCTTGTTTTCTGATCCTATTGCAAAAAAACAAATTTACCACTCCATGTTTTGTTTCATTGGTGGGCGGGCTCTCAGCGCTCCCTTGCTTCTGATTGGCTAACGTGCTCTGTCACTTACATTTGGGCTGTGCCCTTCAAAATAAGGTAACCTCTTGGCCTTTACGCCAGCAGGATGTCTCTGCAGACCTGGAGGCTGCAGACGCACAGACAGGCAATGAAGTAATGCAATAGCGTTTTATTGTATTGCCTGTTAATATGCAGCTGACAGACCATGAAAATGAAAGCTCTATAGTAAGTTTTCTTCAGGATGTACCATGAACAGTGAAGTCTGTTCTCGGTAAAACTATAAACATGACAGCAAGCACGGCAAAAGTAGTTATTGAAAATGACCTGCAGGTGTCGCACTGCATCAAAGTTGTCATCAAAAATACAAATATAAATGAATAGGCCTATGTTGACAGCCAGATGGGGAAAAACAGATGTACATCTATGGAAAGGCATTTAATATAGGCTACTATCAGTCAGAGTTAAGCTGTTACTGTACTTTCCCCTCAGTTGCGGTCACATGGAGACACTTGATAATAATTGTGCAGACAGTTTAGAGATTCACACTACCTGCTATGGTGGAGTAAAAAGAACCATCTAGTTAACCCTAAATGAAACTCTGGGTTTTCAGCTCCAGAAAGAGAGGTAACTGAAGCCCGGTGTCAGTTACTATGGCAACTGAGTCTGTGAACCTAACCTGGTCGGGAGCAGATTTTCTTCAACAAACCCTGAGTTTTTCTCTGTCTCCTCCCTCTCACTGTTTCATTTCCTCATTCATTCAGTCCGTATCAAAGTGCATTAATTAGCGGAGCTTTTACTGTCTGCCACAATCTAAACCCTGGCTGGATATTAGTTTGTTACTCTGGACTATCTAAAGTTAGGCTACTGATTTTATGTGCATCATTTCTTTGAACATTGTATTTTGTGTTCACTTTCAAATATTACACAGAATTAATTCACTCTCAGCTCAGAATAAAAAATCTGTCAGTTTTATTGCAAGTTTTCTTTTTTTTTTTCTTTATAAGTCTATGCTTCTGTGCACATGGATCAGACAGCTGTCAGTCTGTCAGAGCAGCGCCTGCACTGAAATGTTTATTGCAAATAATGTGTAATCTCAGTTAAAATTATAAAAATCTGTGTGAAGCTTTAGACACATACGATCAATGAATAATGATCTCTATCGATGTGATTGGTCGCACTGATGGAACATAATTTATATTGTCTAATACTGGAGATTATTAATATTTGTGAGTGAGCAGAATCGTAGTGCAGCTGCAGAATGTAGCTTGAAAGTGAGTTTCTTTAATAGTCTGAACGTATGTTAACAGCATTGAACAGCATGTATCATAGGCTACATACTATCCCCTATTCATTTGTACATACTTTAGCTTTTATTAATACTTTTCTCACATCATGTGTATATTTTAACTCAAATTGTTTTGATTTTATTCTTCTCTTATTTTATATTTGCACTGTGTGTCAATGCCTGGGTTCAATAAAGGACATCTTAATCTTACCACTTAGCACAATTTTGTCTGTAGCTGCAATCTGCTCCCGACCAGGTTAGGTTCACAGACTCAGTTGCCATAGTAACTGACACCGGGCTTCAGTTACCTCTCTTTCTGGAGCTGAAAACCCAGAGTTTCATTTAGGGTTAACATAGGCTACTCAGAGTTTGTCTGCAATAGCTACCCCGCTGATCTAGTCAGTCTGCTAAAGTAGACCTGAAAACTAGATGGTTCTTTTTACTTCACCATAGCAGGTAGTGTGAATCTTTAAACTGTCTGCACAATTATTATCAAGTGTCTCCATGTGACCGCAACTGAGGGGAAAGTCCAGTGACAGCTTAACTCTAACTGATAGTAGCCTATATTAAATGCCTTTCCATAGATGTACATCTGTTTTTTCCCATCTGGCTGTCAACATAGGCCTATTTATTCATATTTGTATTTTTGATGACAACTTTGATGCAGTGCAACACCTGCTGGTCATTTTTAATAACTACTTTTGGCGTGCTTGCTGTCATGCTGATAGTTTCACTGAGAGCAGACTTCACTGTTCATGGTACATCCTGAAGAAAACTTACTATAGAGCTTTCATTTTCACGGTCTATCAGCTGCATATTAACAGGCAATACAATAAAATGCTGTTGCATTACTTCATTGCCTGTCTGTGCGTCTGCAGCCTCCAGGTCTGCAGAGACATCCTGCTGGCGTAAAGGCCAAGAAGTAACCTTATTTTGAAGGGCACAGCCCAAATGTAAGTGACAGAGCACGTTAGCCAATCAGAAGCAAGGGAGCACTGAGAGCCCGCCCACCAATGAAACAAAATATGGAGTGGTAAATTTGTTTTTTGCAATAGGATCAGAAAACAAGAAATTGAGCTGAATTTTGTTTTTTCATTTTTTGCCAAAAACAAAAGAACGAAAAAACAAACTGTTTCTTTGTTTTTAGTTTGTTGCCCAAACATGAAAAACGACTTGTTTCTGGTTTTTGATTGTGTCAGTTATTCCCAAAAAACAAATGGTTAAAAGGTACCTTGGTCTCAGCCACAACATTACTCTTGCCTTGGATGTTTGAATTCCACATTGAAGCCCTGGATACACAAACTCCAGCTCATTAAATGTCTATTTGGGTGTGAATGCTTTCAGCATTCAAACCCTATGTTCTTCTATTACCAAAATTCTTTATTTAGGGCCCGAGCGACGACGAAGTCGTCCGCGGAGGACCCTATTGAAATCGCACTGTTTATTATTATTAGGGCCCGAGCGACGACAAAGTCGTCCTAGGACCCTATTGAAATCACGCTGTTTATTAGGGCCCGAGCGACGACGAAGTCGTCCGAGGACCCTATTGAAATCGCGCTGTTTATTATTATTAGGGCCCGAACGACGACGAAGTCGTCCGAGGCCCCTATTGAAATCGTGCTGTTTCTTCTTCTTCTTATTATTATTCTTTACCCGACTTTGTGCCCTAATTTTGCCCCTTTCCCAAATTTCAAAATGCTTCTAACTTTCCACATTCGTTCGGCCGCATCCAAAATTCGATATTTTTGGGCAGTTGCACATGGTTGACGCGAAATGCCGAAATAGCGCCCCCTACAAATTTTCAAAAACCCCTAACCATTGGGTTTAGTTTGTGGTAGGCAAACGAAATTTGGTATGCACATGTATCATACCAAGACACACAATAAAGTCTCTTGACGTCATGGTAAAATCCCAACAGGAAGTCGGCCATTTTGTTTTGAATTTTTTCATTACGGTGATTTACACAACTTACATTTGAACAAACTCCTCCTAGGGATTTCATCCGATCGACTTCAAATTGGCTACAGATCATCCTGAGAACATGCTGATCAAAAGTTATTAAAAGCTTTTCTCTATGTCAAGGGGCGTGGCCACTAGGGCGTGACAAATTTTGGCGACTTTTCGTTTTCTTGCCATCGAATTTCGAACGGCTCTCCTGCCCACATACTTGATCTCAGCAGCTTCAAACTTGATGGACATGATGCTGGCTTGCTGGCTCTGCCCCGAATGCCCCGATATGTTAATATCCCACTTTACTCATAGCACCCTCCGGTGGTAACAGGAAGTGACCAGTTTTTACTTTAACATGTACTAATGCCACAAACTTGACTGCATCAACTTCATTCCACTTCTAATGCATGCAGAACAAGTTGGTGAAGCTACCTTATGAACGCTGTGAAGCTACATCTAATGGTGTCCATGTGGCGGCGTGGCGACTATCGATCCCTCGCTGCTAAATATGTTTGGCTTTTTGATGGCTTCAGCGACCTCATCTCCTTATGAAAATTGATACACAGGTCAAGAATGGCAAGCTCTTACATCTGATAGGGGCATCGCCCATGGGGGGGACAAAATTGCCTCTATAGCGCCCCCTTGAAATTTTCAAAAACACCTCCCCATAGGGGTTTTTTTGGAGTTGGAACATGAAAATTGGTACACGTGTATGTTGTCCAGACGCACAAAAAAGTCTCTGCCACCAATGCTCTACTCCAAACATGTTCATCTACTCAACAGGATGATAGGAGACTAGATGTGTGGTAAACAGCATCTGTTGGTGGTAAAAGCTACTCAAGCTGAAATAGCAACTGAGCAAACTTTTACTTTGTTTAATATGTGGAATATGAATGAAACCTAAGTGAGGAGCAATCATGGGTCTGTTTTTATATTTCATTTTCACCCAATTATTAAAAACATTGAAGAACATTTAATGACTTTTTCAAAGGCTAATATGAAAAGAAAGTGATGTTACATTTAAAAGGATAGTTCAACATTTTGGCAAATTCGCCTATTGCCGTAATCCCTATAGTCATATGAGTAGGTACATTACCTTTAATTGTCAGTGCCTGCTGTTTTGAGATCGGTGGGACAGAGCTGCCTGCTGCTCAGCGCACAAAATGGAGGTGGCCGATACAGCCTGCTCTCTCCCTCAAAACTAATCAAATACACCATCAAATGACTCCAAAACGCTCTAGTGGAAAACACATGGCTTGCGCATTCCCCGCGCTATGAAATAATAATGTATAATTAAGTAACATTACAACACATGAAGCAAATACTTGGAACTACTTTCTTGAGTAAACCACTGGGCGGAGTGACACAATGCGCAGCTGACACAGTGCCATTGTTATTGCTTGCAGCCTTGCATTTGCGGTATCGTCAGCTGGACGGACAAGAAAGTTTGAGAAAGGTTTACAGAGTGCTGTTGTAAATCATGGTTTACACATGTATTGTAAAAGGTTGCGGTAACAAGCCGAAGACATGGAGCAGATTGAAGTTTCACGTAGTACCAACCAACAATACGGACAGGATGAAACAATGGCTATTTGTGCTGGATTCTGATCCCAACACGCCTGTGGAAACGGTCCGGAAAATGTTTGTTAGCTCCTGCCATTTTTTACCGGAGGACTACAGTGAAAGGATGGAGCACAGAAGCTCAGGAATGGTTCAAACGCTTTTCTTGAAAGATACTGTCATACCATCTGTCGGCATCACAAAACGAGCAGACGTGGTAAGTGAGTGTTGTGTATTTTGCTCAGCAATCTCTCTGATGTAACGTTACTTCCATGTTGGGTAACATTAGCCTACAACCCAAGCAATGGTAAATAGGGCTCAAATGCAAATGTTGTTGTGGTTGTGTTATGGGTAAGTGCTTGCCCAGAGCATATAGTGAAGTGACTGGCATTACTTCTCATTGTTGGGAATAAACAGACTGCTAGGGAACATTTTATGTTGTTGTTCCCTCAGGAGTTGTGGTGATTTATGAGTGTGGAGTTAGCATGTTCTCCCCGTGTTCCGGTGATTATTTTGAGGCGTACTCTCGTCCCATCCCACCATCAACATCCCGTATTTCCTCAATTTAAAACCGGGTCCTTATTAGCAGCTGGCCTCTTTTAGTAACCGGGTCTAAAACATTTTTTTAATAAATAAACGCTGGCCTCTTTTATAAACCGGAGGTCTTTATTTGACGTTTTGGCATTTATAGAGCGCTAGACACGGATTACACACACAAACACAGAGACGCACATCCACACACACATAAACCCTCATCCAGGCACATGCGCAGTTGCGCACTCTCAGCTAATAGTAAACAGATAAGATGGCGACAAGACGCAAATTCAGTGTTAATTTAAAGCTAGAAGTTTTGAAATATTCCGAACAAATGACGGGGGAATATGCCGCGAGGCATGTGACGTCTGGTTGGCTGGGAAGGGTAACAAGACCTTCACAAAAGGAGGGAACACGAGAGCAGCAGACAAACACAAGATAACGGCTTACCGGCGACAGAGAAGTCCGACTCCAGGTCCAGTAATTTCCTCTTGCGTTGGCGTCATGACTGCCCAGTAGTACCTGGACAACCGAGCCGTTACGGCACACAGGTATGTGGCCGTTCACATTTCTCTTTGTGTCAGGTAACGTCCTACAAACCTCACCGCACTTTAGGGACTGTTCTTTACTTATGAAGGGACTGTTCTTTACTTGTCAGGGGAGGAGGGTGGCTGGTTGATTTTTATTTTATTTTTTTATTTTATTTTGATCCCCCCTATGTTAATCACTTATTGATGCTGTTTGAATGAAGTATGAATACGTCAATAAGTATTTTATTTCTTTGAATATCAGTGATGTATTATAGAAAAGTGATTTATCTTTTAATAAATGACAAAAGGCATGGTAAACGACCTCATATCCTCATGAAAATTGATACATGGGTCAAGAATGGCGAGCTCTTTCATCTGATAGGGGCGCCGCCCATGGGGGGGGACAAAATGCCTCTATAGTGCCCCCTTGAAATCTTCAAAAACCCCTCCCCATAGGGTTTTCTTTGGAGTAGGAAGATGAAAATTGGTACATATGTGTATGTCACCCAGACGCACGAAAATGTCTCTGCCACCAATGGTCTACTCCAAACAGGAAGTCGGCCATTTTGATTTAAACTTTTCATTTTGGTGGCGATTTTGTGATTTCGGCACCTTGTATTTTAACGAAATCCTCCTACAGATTTTGTCCAATCAACTTCACATTTGGTACAGATCACCCTGAGACCATGCTGATCAAAAGTTATTAAAAGCTTTTCTCTATGTCAAGGGGCGTGGCCGCTAGGACGCCGCCCTCACCATCAAATACGTTTGGCTTTTTGATGGCTTCAGTGGCCTCATATCCTCATGAAAATTGATACACAGTTCAAGAATGGCGAACTCTTACATCAGATAGGGGTGTCGCCCATGGGGGGGACAAAATGCCTTTATAGCGCCCCCTTGAAATTTTCAAAAAACCCTCCCGATAGGGGTTTTTTTGGAGTAGGAAGTTGAAACGTCACAACACGTCAGGGTTTACTTACTCTGAGTTTTCACATAACCGCTTCAGTGATGCGTGCTGCTGGCCCCCCGCGCTGGTGCCGGACAGCGAGGGCCCGATCACAGCTGCTTGCAGCTTTAATTCTTATTATTATTATTGGGTGTGAATGCTAGAAGACAAAAATGGAAAACATTCATCATTTTGCTGACTTTTTACATATGATTCAACTTTTCAATCCCATTCAAACTTTCAAAAATATTCAGCGTTTTCTGAAACTTTGTTATAATGGAAGTCAATGAGAAAATCCTTCAAACTCGCTCATCTTCACCCACACATCACAAATTCATACACTGACGTAGAAACTCCATTCCAACTCTCAAACGTTCACGCTGCCGTCGACTTTCAGGAACTAATTCAAATTTTCAATATCTCTTTTAGTTTTTCTACAAAGTCAGTTTAAAATACATGAGGTTTTCAGCCCTTCTCAGACTTTATAATGGGTGTGTATTGCGTGAGCTAGAGTGGGTGATGTCATTGCTAGAGTGGAGAGCAGCTGTAAACTCATCAAGAAATTTTCTCTTCAACTCGCTCATACGCCCACAATTTTCACTGTACATACACAATTTATATCAAAAAACGTAGGAAAATTTGTCCTGGTCACAGAAATGTTGACATGGAATCTGTCACACATACACATTTTTGCTGAGTGGCTCCAAAGCGAAGGGAGTGCCGATTTTTTTCTCATTCACTCCCATGTAAACTGAGAGGAGAAATTTCTGGAAACAGCTGAGGTGCAACACATATGCAACTCGCTCCTGTGACCACATGTTTGACTCTAGAAATATAAAACATGACACGTGCGTTCACGAGAAGTTTATCTCTCTCACCATCACTTTATTTTCATTATTGGACCAACGGTTTGGGTATGGGAAGAACTTGTTCGAGGAGTTCAATCCCATTATAAACAGCCTTTGCTGATCTGCTCTCATGAGCTCTCTGTGTGCCCCTCAAGTGCATGCAAGTCATTAATCGCCATGACAACAGCTGCACACACAGACACGCACACACAGCCCTCTGTGTGCGTGTCTCACAATCTTTAAAGGACATATTACAACAGCAGAATCTTCATTTGAAACAGCAAATACACATTATTAACCCCTAAAGTGCCAAAATGGGCTCTCTAGCGCCACCTAGGCACACTAAAATGGCCACTGCGGCCCGTAGGAATGTCGTAGACAGATCAAACCAAAACTGGTGTGTTCGACCTACAAATCATGCGCTGACACCCATGACCTAAATCCAACAGGAAGTGAGCTATTTGCACTTTCAAAGTAAGATTTCACCTCAAACGTGCACTTCCTCAAAATCATCTCCTCCTACACTTTTTATCGTATCGGCTTCAAACACGCACACATGCCAGCTCAACTGCTGTTAAACAGATCTTCTTTATAACTTTATCTCTCTCACCATTACTTTATTTTGATGATTGGACCAAGGGTTTCGGAATGGGAAGAACTTGTTTGAGGAGTTAAATCTCCAGTAAAAGAAGTCTCTTCTCTGTGTTCTGTCTGTCTCTGTCTGCTCTTCTGCCAGGTGCACCTACTTATTTACCATGGCAACCGCTGTCACACACAAACTCACAGAAACATGATGTGTGTGCGTGTCTACATCTTACATGCAGACATGACAGGGGCACAATCTAGGGTGACCATATTTTGATTTCCAAAAAAGAGGACACTCGCCCCGGCCACGAGATAGCCTACTTAAATGATACTCGCAGTTTACTCAAAGATGCCTTATAATTTTAATATATTTAAAGTTTATATGTATGGACAGAAAATTCAGTTATATTACAAAATAATATCTCTCAAAGACAGAAATTCAGATAGGCTTCTCAGAGGTTACTCAACTTGCTTTTATTATGCCTAAAATAATAATCTTTTCACAAGTTTCAATTGTACAAAAATAAATATAAATGTAAAATAAATGTAAAATCTCTGGAATGAAATAATGATGGAAATAATGTCTCTTCTGTATTAGAAAAATCAACTTGTAAAATAATAGCTATCTTTTCAAGTCTTACTGGACAAATAAATAAATAAATAATATGAAAGAATGTTCTAAATAATACCTCTTCTGTATTAAAAAATCCAACTTTGAGGTCCCTGGCACCTTTATTAGACACAGAATCATATGTGCCATCTTTGCACACGGTGCACTCAGCCTCCCATATATCCCGACCGGGTCGGGACGGTAAGTTGGGATTTTTTTCTGCAGTTCATCTGTGAAGCTGCACTTGCGCTTTGGCATCTTGGAAGCTTAGAATAATGCTGTGCCGCGGGTGTCTGCTGCTTCCTCGTTGTGAGTGTTGGAGATCCGCCGATAAGGCAGCCTCTCGGGGATTACGCAAACACACACACACACACACACACACACAAGGAAAACCGGACATTTTCATCAGTTTATAAACACCCCCCGGACGCCCCGGACAGGACGTGAAAAGTGGACATGTCCGGGCAAAAGAGGATGTTTGGTCAGCCTAGCACAATCTCCATTTTAACCCTTTAGATGCCAGAGTTTATTGAGGAAAATATTCCATTTTCATTTCAACATTTCAAAAGGCTGTCGCTTGAAAGCGGTGAGAGATAAAGGCATACTGTAAATGAGAAAACTATTCATCATGACCCAAAGTTTGTGATGGGAGTAAATTAACTTATCTAATTTGCATATTGTGGCGTCACTAGGCGGCGGCCATATTGGATTTCATAAATCTCAGTAAAACATTCAAAGATTCAAATCATTCAAACTTTATTTTATTAAAGGCAGCTATTCAGTGTGGCGTCAGCTTTTCAACAAACTTTCAAACATTCAAATCATTCAAATTTTATTGTATTCGAGGCAGCATTGCAGCGTGGCTTCAGCTTGCAGCATTCACACCCGCAATTTCTTCAGAAATTGCTTCTCTAGTTGGGTGTGAATGCTGAAAGCATTCAAACCCTATGTTCTTCTGTTACCAAAATTCTTTGTTTTTCTTATTATTATTATTGTTCCGCCACGTTTTTCAACTTCAGTTATCTTCAACATACTTAAACCGATTCAAACCATTCAAACTTCTTCTGATTCAGCTTCATTAGGACATTATTGGAAACTTTCAGATTTTTCCATAACATTCATACTTTACTACTTTACATACTAACGTTCATGCTTCTCTAGTTTGTATCATGATACCACAGCAAAAATGAGGCAGATGTTCCTTTTGTCATTTATAAAAAGATAAATCACTTTTATATAATACATCAATGATATTTCAATGGAATAAATTACTTATTGACTTATTCATACTTCAAAAACAGCATCAATAAGTTATTAACATGGGGGGATTGAAATAAAATAAATAAATAAAATAAAAAATCAACCAGCCACCCTCCTCCCCTGACAAGTAAAGAACAGTCCCTTCATAAGTAAAGAACAGTCCCTTCAATGCATTGAGGTTTGTGGACCGTTACCTGCCACAAAGACAGCGAAATGTGAACGGCTCGATTCTCCTCTGACATGCCACATACCTGTGTGCCACCACGGCTCGGTTGTCCAGGTACTACTGGGCAGTCATGACACCAACGAAAGAGGAAATTAGGCTACTGGACATGGACTCGGACTTCTCTGTCGCCGGTAAGCCATTATCTTGCGCCGCGGAGCCGTCGTGGGCTATTTGACCACCGTATTCCTGTCTGTGACCCCCATTCAACCCACAACCGGCAGGATTCGCCTTTCATTTCTGCTGCTGGTTGAAATCTGTACTTGCACAGAGTGCTGAATGATTTATTTTGCTCGCACAAAACTATTTTTAGTCGCAAATGCGAGTAAAATGCTCGCACGTAGAGCTCTGTGGAAAACAAATCACTGAAGACAAGTAAAAAGAAATAAATAATAACTTTCACTGCTCAAAGATACTCACATGTCTGGAAAACAAACCACTACAGCAGCATATTGAGTGCCAGGTGGCCAGCGCGCACCGTTATTGGACAGCGCATGGACACTCACCCTCTTGCGATTGGACTTTGAACTTATCCCACAGTAGTGGTACGTGAGGCACCGTAGTACTACGGTACTCCACCCTGCAACACTAATGCCAATACTGTATGTAGTTTTTAGATTTGAAAAGTTCTAGACCCATGCAAATTAGTTCCGGAATGCACCAGGGCCTTTTCTGAAAAGATCCTGGTATGCGTTCCAGTACGTTCCGGCTCAAATTAAGCACTGTTAAGTACCATTTCTAATGGCAGTTAAGCTTTTTGGAAATCGGATCCTCAGCCCCATCAAAACCCTCGTGTAAATAAACAGTGCCTATGCTGGTGTCACTCGCCTCCATGGTTAGCTTAAACGACAGATCAAACCAGGGCGTCGCAAGACTAGGTGCATTTAACAGGAGACTGTGGTCTGTATAAACACAGACTGGCATTATTTGGACCAGTTGAAGCTCACTTTAAAGGTCACATTACATTTCACCTTCACCTGAATGGGATGAACCTGACCTCCACCATGTCCTTTCCATGATAGGTCACTGTGACCTGCCCATACTCACAGTTAGGCAAGTTCACAGATAAACCTGCCTCCTTGAGACAACAAAACACTGTACGCAGATGCTCCACATGTTCAGCCCATAACTCAGAACAAAAATGATCATCAAGATATGCTTCACAGAAGGGTAGACCAGAGAGAACAACATTCATTAAATGCTGAAAAGTGACTGCCCATTATGCATGCCAAACGTCATGACTGTATAATGAAGAAAGTCGTTAGGCATGGCAAAAGCAGAGATCTCCTTGGCCCCCTTAGTCAACGCAACCTGCCAGTATCCATTCAGGAAGTCTAACTTTGTAACAAATCTGGCCCCTTCAACACAATCCTCCATCTGAGGAACAGTTGGCTTTTGTTACTCCGGTTACTTTTCTAAAGTCTGTGTAGAAGCAATCTTTACCATTAGAGACAATCTATTTTTCATGAAATGTTGTCTTTAACTATTTAGCACTCAGTAGCAAGCAAACACAGGGGGCTCCAAGGACTAAAACTGGGCTCAGTGATATCAGGTTGTACCATATCCTCCATCTGTTTCTTATGATGGTGGCGTTTGTCTGTATTTACATGATATGGATGCTGCTTAATGAGCTGTGAGTCACCCACATCAATATCATGCTTTAACAGATGAGTCTGTGAGGGAACATCAGCGAACAGTGCTTCATTAGACTCAATTAACTCATAAAATCTGAGCATTGTGGCTCAGAAAGATGACACAAATGAGTTGAGAGACTTAGCAAGACTGGGTTAAAGCTCAGACAACGCCTGGTCACTGACTTCAGCACTGGACAGTGTCCCTGAGACTTTACGTGTTACAAGACTAACATGCGGAGCAACAAATTCAGCACCAGACACACCACAGTGGTCACAGCAGCTTCACCTGTTCTCACCTGTCCCCTTTCAGGGTAAGGTTTTAGCATATTACCATGACAGAGATAATAAATGTTGGTAATCGGGAGTTGCTACAAAATAGACTCTATCACCAATCTTTTACCATCAAATAAGGCCCACTGTAACGAGCCTGCAGACAAGCCCAGGATTGCTGAAACCTTGTCACCAGGCTTAAATTCTCAGCAATGTTTAATCTTGAGCTGCTTCATCACCTGAGCAAACTCAGGAAACATTAAGTTGGAACCCTGGTTTGTTTGCGCAACTTTTGACAACTCAAACAATGAAAAGAAATCGGTGCTTGGGCAGTGACTTCTGGCGTCAGACACCAACAAAAAAAGATGTCCTTTCTTGTCAGTATGACACATGGCCGGTCACCATTGCTGTCTAGCGGTGCCCGGTGGCGTCAGGGGGAAATGTGGTGGGACAACAACGTAAGTTAAGGGGGAGAAGGTATGGGGGGGTGGTGGATGGGTCCAATTACCATGAATTTTCAGCAGGGAGGCCAGTATTCGCTTCCATACGATTGTAAAGCCAAACCCCTACTCTTTTTTCATAAACCCAACCACTTGCTTTAGTTGCCAGAACTAAACCATATGCACTTGTTGACCAAATGTAACCATGTGTTTGTTGTCGAAGAAAAAAACCTCAATTATGGGATCAGAGCTGGGATTAGCAGACAGTACAGTTGAAAGGTGTGATTGAAGCAAGATGATGCATTTGATTCCGTTATTGGAGTGGGTGGAATATGAGCTAAGTTTTCTCTTATTGTAGAATAAGCAGAACAGCTGGGTCCAAAGGGGGGACAGTTTAATGTGATCCTAACAGGTATAGTGTTGATGGAGTGCTGCTTAGCAGGACCCAAGGGTAGATTCTCATTATTATGGACAGGAGTGGCTTCTGGAGCGGGGTCATGCTGAATTAAGCATCAGACAGAATTAAAAGCAACATGCAAATTGGATGAAGTTGTTTGCAAGCTGTTTAACACTGTTTGTGTTGGGGTGCAGGCTGTCTGATTTTTACAGGTCATATCTGGTCAAAAAGCAGTCATAGGGGTGAAAGCCCTACCCAGTTGCAGTGCAGATGGTTATTAGCCATTCATGTAAACTACAAATATGGCTAAAATGCTGAGGTCTTAAAAGAGTGGAAATTGGGCCAGAAAAAAAACAGTTTTGCCCAGACTTTAGATTGTGACTGCCATAAATTCAGAGTTCAGTTGATTGTTCACCCATGACTTCATTGGTACCCACATAAACGGTTAATGTGTGGGCTGAGAGATACAGGCCTGTGAGCACTGGTGACAGTTCAGTAATGTCTGTAACTTTGCTACCAGGAAGGCAGTAGGTGACAGCGCCTGCAGCCTCCATTATAGATGGCAAGTCTGGATGGAAGAGGTAGGGGATTCTAATTAGCCACAATACCTAGGGTAGCGGCGGGGCCAGCAGGGATCACTGAATGAGATTGGCCTAAAGCACCACTGAAGATGACATCACAGGTACCTACAGCAGTGTCCAGTGCTCAGTTGAGCAAGTGGGTTGATGACTCAGGGCTACGAAGAGTGCACTCAGAGTTGGATATTACTGGAGTGGAAAGGCATCGGTGACATTGTCAATGGGATACTGGGACAGGTGGCTCCAGGGCAGTAGTAATAGGCAAATGTGCGATGTTAGCATCTGGCTCAGTTAGCATCTCAAGTGGAGCATAGTAGTTGGAGATTGGGACAGGGCTGTCCATCCCCATCTGGTGAGAATAGAGAAAGAGAAATCCTCCTGTTCTTAACGATGGACGCCTAGGAAAATGGATGGACTGCTGATAGGCCAGGATTGGGACTTTTAGCCAGACACTTAGAGCTGGAGTCAACATCCTGCTGCAGAGATTCCAGCTGGGATTGGAGCTATTATTGCCACTGGAGGACATTGTCTCAACGGCATGGAGTTTGGATCTCAGACTGGATAGCTCAGATTCCACTGCGGTAAGTGGAGGCATGTTGCGAAGAGCAAAAAAACTGCCAGTACACAGAGCTAAAGTGGCAGGCAAAGTTGTTGTAGCAACTTAGCAGAAAGTTAATGCTAGCTGTTAGCAGGTGAGAGTCCGGTCTTGTTGATGAGGCCAGCTGCAGATGCAAAGAAACTGTTTTTTTGGTGTGAGATTTTGGTCCTGATGGACTGCAGCTGCCTGCCAGAGGGGAGAGACTCAAAGACTTTGTGTCAAGGATGGGAGGGATCAGCCACAATCTTTCCTGCACGCCTCAGAGTCCTGGAGGCGTACAGGTCCCGGAGGGAGGGCAGATTGCAGCCAGTCACCTTCTCGGCAGAATGAATGATACGCTGCAGTCTGCTTTTGTCCTTGGCAGTGGCAGCAGCGTACCAGATGGTGATCGAGGAGGTGAGGATGGACTCAATGATGGCAGTGTATTAGTGCACCATCATTGTCTTTGGCAGGTTGAACTTCTTCAGCTGCCGAAGGATGTACATCGTCTGATGTGCCTTCTTTGTAAGGGAGCTGATGTTCAGCTCCCACTTGAGGTCCTGGGTGATGTTGGTCCCCAGGAAGCGGAATGACTCCACAGTGTCGACTGGGGAGTCATACAGGGTGATGGGGGTGGGCGGGGCTGGGTTCTTCCTGAAGTCTACAACCATCTCCATTGTCTTAACCCTGTAAGACCCAGATATAGAAAAAAATGAGCAATTTCTTTTTTGACCTCTCAGATATTGTTTTAGGAGGCCTCTGATGGAGAAATCAAAGAGTTTTCAATTTTTTTACATTTTAGTAAGTTTTTAGGGAAATGTTGTAAATTTGCAACGTTGGGCATAGTTGGGAGCAGAACTTCTGTGTTTGTACTCACTTTGTCTGAACAGATATACAGAACATTTAAGTATTCATTTGCAGGGTTGATTGCTTACTTAGCCCCATAACAGTATATATCATGAGTAATAATCACACAANTTGGGAGCAGAACTTCTGTGTTTGTACTCACTTTGTCTGAACAGATATACAGAACATTTAAGTATTCATTTGCAGGGTTGATTGCTTACTTAGCCCCATAACAGTATATATCATGAGTAATAATCACACAACAATCATAGTTTTATGAATAAGCATTTATAAATAAAAATATTGGAAAAAAATATATTTACAAAACTTTTTCCTCCGTCACTTTCAATGTGGTTTACTACATTCAAACAATACTGTCTGGCTGGCCTATTATGCTCTCTGCTTATCATACTAAAAGGAACACATGCATCCCCCCAGAGCACTTACAGGTTCACATTCAAGACCATTCGCACCTGTCCCTGAACAATGCAACAGGCATTGGATCGTTAAATTCATGGGCTAAAGAGATACTGTTGGTCCACTGATCCCAATTAAGGTGATAAAAACCTTTGGATGATGGCAAATACATTCAGTTTCTTATTTTCATTTTCAAGACCATATCACATTACATACAATAACAGAAGGATGGCACACGGCGTGGCCAAAGTACAACCAATGTTACTCAAACAGAGGAAGAACGTTCTTTAGACAAAACACCCAGTTAACAGATGACTTTAGATGGACGGTTCAAATAATACTTTGGCTAATACCTTTCTCTGGAAGTCATTAAGCTTCATTCTGACATTCAAACTGAATATGAAACTCATGTCCCACACCATCATCATCATCGTCATCACCATCACAGAGGTTACAGATCCTCTGGTTTCTGTCCAGCCCGTCACATCTTCACTGACTTCAGGACTTCTGGTGTTATTTACTCTAAAGTTACAAACAGCCTTTTTTGTTTTCATGCCACAGATCCTTCTCCAGTTTAAACTCTTGTTTAAATATATATTATATACCACATGATGTCACACTGCTGAGCTCACTTTACCACTTTTGTATTAGCCTCTGTTCATCAGTTAGTTTGAACCAGCTGATGTTGTTACACTTTGGTGTAGCGATGGGCAAAGCAGTTCTTTAGATGTTACTGAATCACTAAAGGAACACATGCATCCCCCCAGAGCACTTACAGGTTCACATTCAAGACCATTCGCACCTGTCCCTGAACAATGCAACAGGCATCCCCCCAACAAATCCAGAACATTCAGAACCTGTTTTTCTATCTCCTAATGCTACAAACTGCTGCTTGGGCAACACTGAGAAAAATAGCTCAGGATCATTTAGAAGTTAAAAAACAAACAAAAAACTACAAAGATACAGGGAGTTTCAAATACTGCTATAGATGCTGGAGTTTCAAATACCCCATACAATTTATTCATGTGTTTAATTATGGTCTAAGCTAAACTAAGTAAAAATTTAACAGAAAAGCACATTTAGAGCTTCGTTACAATGAATCATCTAATACTTTAAATTTCTACTAAATTTTTTTTTCAATTTGTGACCATGTGAGAAGTGCAGTGACCTTATGTAATGTGTAAGGAGCACAGGCTATTTTGACTACCACACTGACCCAACGTTGTAGAATTACAACATAGACATAACAAGCTATAAATCAAATTTGATGAATGTTTTCCAAAATAACTAAATATGTACATGTTCTAGACATTGTAAAAAACAAAAAAAAAATATTTAAGGAATTTTACTTACTTTAATCCTGACAAATCCAGTCATGCAAAAAAAGGAGATGAGCTCAACGGGAAGTTTGCAGGTAGAGTGAGTTCATGGCCAGATGACCAGACCTATAAACACTTCTTCTATCCAATAGCATTGTGAGGACAAACAATAGGACCCATTAACTATGTAAATGTGGTCTTGAGAAAAAAAAACATTTGCAGGCCTTTTTTTAGAATTGTTAAAAGTGATGTTGTAAATTTGCAACAGTGGGTTTTACAGGTTAAGAGCGTTGAGCTCCAGGTTGTTCAGCCTGCACCAGGTCACCAGCTTGTCAATCTCCCACCTGTAGGCGGACTCATCCCCATCAGAGATGAATCCGATGAAGGTGGTGTCGTCCGCGAACTTCAGGAGCTTGATGGACTGGTGACTGGAGGTGCAGCTGTTGGTGTACAGGGAGAAGAGCAGAGGAGAAAGAACACAGCCAGTGTTGATAGTCCGGGAGTCAGAAACATGTCTCCCCAGCTTCACGTGCTGCCTTCTGTCAGACAGGAAGTCAGTGATCCACTGATGGAGTCAGGCACACTCAGCTGGGAGAGCTTGTCCTGTAGCAGAACCGGGATAATTGTATTGAAGGCAGAGCTGAAGTCCACAAACAGGATCCTGGCGTAGGTTCCTGGAGAGTCCAGATGCTGGAGGGTGAAGTGGAGGGCCATGTTGACTAGGGCTGTAGTCTCCTGGTCGATTATTTGGTTGATATGCTCTTATCCGACCAAATTCTCATTGGTTGAATAATTGCCATTTTACTTTCATAAGGAGAAAAGTGCTACATCAATAGCTTCCCAGGATTAATCCATTATTTCCTGCAGCAGGGACAGGCTAAGTTACCTGTGAAAATGGGGGTGTTTTCAAAACACACCCTTTGTTTACACAACGTTGAACTCGCCCACCCTAACGCTCAGCATCATGGTGACGCAGACCTCCTGTCTGTTTCTGACACCATTTCCCTCAGTGGAAACAAAGCTTGTATTTACTTTAATTTCACAGACAAGAAACAATAGGATAAGATAAGGTAAATCTTTATTGTCATTTTAAAGTCATGCTTGTGTATCACAGCACAACGAAATTGAGATACTGTCCACTTTGGTGCAAAAGGAGGCATATAAAAAACAAGATAAAATAAAATATATGATGAATAGAACAATATATGCAGAATATACAGAATATACACTTAAGTGTGATCTAAAGTGCAGGTGATAAATAGATTATTGTTGGTGTTAAATATATTGTTCATTGCACATGACCCATTGTTGAAGAAAAAAAAGCAGCTAATCAGATGAGGTTTGTAATGATTAGTGCTATTGCCCTGTTATAAAAGCTATCCCTGAGTCTATTTGTCCGTGACTTCAGTGCCCTGAATCTCCTGCCAGAGGGCAGCAGCTCAAACACCCGGTGTCCTGGGTGCGTACAGTCTCTCAGGGCTGCTGGGCCTTTTTCACAACAGCCAAGGTGTTAGTTCTCCATTGGAGGTCTGCGTCCATGTGCACACCAAGGAACTTGAAGCTGGGCACCCTCTCCACACCCTCCCCATTGATGCAGATGGGCTGCAGGTCAGGCTTCCTCCTCCTGAAGTCAACAATCACTTTCTTGGTTTTTTAGGTATTGAGAACCAAGTTGTTGTCTGCACACCACCCCACCAGCCTTTGGACCTCATCCCTGTATGCCATCTCGTCGCTTCCAGAGACAACCTGATCTCACAGAAATACGTGAAATGACCACGACCTCTTAACACTGCATTCCGTGGTGGCAGCACGTAATGGGTTGAAATTACGTGCTGCCTGATTCCCTGATTCAATCACGTCACGTCAACCTCATTTTCCTCAATGATATCTTTAACATTCCTGTATACAGACAAAAACGCAGAAGTGTCCTTGATAACTCAACAATATGACAGGTTAATGTCAAGGCCATAAAATAAAATAAATGTATTTTGCCAGCTTTTGATAGCGTAGGGCTTTAAGAGCATTGTGCTGTGGGTGGATGGGGCGCGTTCCACTACTGTTTTGTAGCTGCTGTCTGCCGTCTGTGGGCTTCATTCCATT
>NC_065519.1:35088098-35089802 GCF_006386435.1 Epinephelus moara
CCAAAAAATGAAAAAATCTAAACTTTGTCGTAGAGCTAAACCAAATACATCATTGGAAAGGTCTCAACCTGGACAGTAACATATGTCAGTATGAAGATTCTACATGGCTCCTGCTTTCAGCCATTGACCTTTGAACCTTGACCTCAGTGCATGTTTGAGGGCTTATAACTCAGCAACAGCAGGAGGTACAGACATGGGACCAGCTGTTATAGAGAGCTCTTGGCCTCAGCTATCATGTGAGTGTAGTCAACAACTGAGGGTGCTGTCAGATATGGGTAAAATATGGATAAAATTAATTTTCACCCATTTAGAAATTAGATATTTAAAATCTGATTTTACAAATGTGTTCACCATCCCCTTAAAGTCCACAGTGTACTCTCAATTCAGTATTTACAACTTCCAAATCTGGGAAAAACACTTAGATTTTTAAAAAACTACAATTCCCTGGGACATGCAGTTTGATACATATCAGCAACATAGTTGTAGTTCTTCTGATTTGCAAAGTAGGGCTCTAAATACGGTTGCAAAAAGATGTATCTACTGAATATATCTAATATCAAGTAAAGCCGAACTAGTTATTACACTCCACCTAGATGAACTATGTTAAGAAAAAGTAAAGATGTCGGCTAATTTTCGATATTTTAGCTAATACACTAGAAACGACGTTTTTGGGACAGTAGGTTCGTTTGCGGCTTGTAAAATAGGGTAGTAAAAAGATAGATCTACTGAATAAAGCTAATATCTAGTAAAGCCGAAGTAGTTATTACACTGTACCTAGATGAACTATATTAAGAAAAAAAGCAAGGATGTTGGCTAATCGTAGTTATTTTAGATAGTACTCTAAAAACGGCGTTTTTGGGACAGTAGGTTTTTTTGCGGCTTGTTGTAAAATAGGGTCGTAAAAAGATACATCTACTGAATATATCAAATGTCTAGTAAAGCTGAACTAGTAATGACACTGCACCTAGATGAAATATGTTAAGAAAAAGTAGGCATGATGGTTCATTTCAGATATTTTAGCAAGTTCTCTAGAAACGGCGTTTTTGGGATTGAATATTTGAATAGCAAATAACAAATATCTAGAACAGCCAAACTATCACGTTATTATCATTATTATTATTATTGGTGGGAAATTATAACAGAGGAATATATTTGCCGTTTTAATATCAAGAACACTTCCGCGTTTTTGTCTGTATACAGGAATGTTAATAATATCATTGAGGAAAACGAGGTTGACGTGACGTGATTGAATCAGGGAATCCGTGTGTCCACCACGGGAAAGGACCCTAATTGACTTTACATTGGCATTGTTTTCGTGGTGACAGCACGTAATTTCAACCCATTACATGCTGCCACCACGGAATGCGGTGTTAAGAGGTTGTGGTCATTTCACGTATTTCTGTGAGATCAGGTTGTCCAGAGATGAGCCCCACCACGGTGGTGTCATCAGCGAACTTAATGATGGCGTTGTCTGGGTGGGTGATGATACAGTCATGGGTTTACAGAGTGTACTGAAGAGGGCTCAGCACACAGCCCTGTGGAGAGCCGGTGTTGAGGCTGAGGGCTGTTGAGAGATGGGGACCCACTCTGACTCTCTGTACACGGTCAGAAAGAAAGTTTCTGATCCAGCAGCAGGTGGTGAAAGGAAGTCCAGTGTTCAGTAACTTTACTGTCAGTCTGTCTGAAAGTGACGTCACGTTGCCT
>NC_065519.1:35090302-35117371 GCF_006386435.1 Epinephelus moara
TGTTTTTAACTGGTTCGTCTCTTACCTTACTGATCGACACTTCTTTGTAAGTATGGATACTTGTTTCTCAGGAACCCATGAGATAAAGTGTGGGGTCCCCCAGGGGTCAATTTTAGGTCCAACTCTTTTTAATCTCTACATGCTTCCCCTGGGGGACGTCATCAGGAGGCACAGCATCAGCTTTCATAGTTATGCTGATGATACGCAACTGTACATCGCCGTGTCTCCTGATGACGCAGGGTCAATTGATGCCCTTTTTAACTGCATTTTAGACAGAAAGTCATGGATGGCAGCAAATTTCCTGCAGCTCAACCAGGACAAAACAGAGGTTTTAGTCATTGGTCCTGAAGGCCAGAGAGAGAAACTTTTACCAAAACTACAGGAACACAACCTGTAAAAAATCTGGGTGTGATTTTTGACTCTGAGCTCTATTTTTCTTCTACATATTGAAAACATAACAAAGGTAGGTTTCTACCACCTTAAGAATATAGCCAGAGTCCGCCCATTTCTCTCTCAGGTCAGCACGGAGGTGCTGATGCATGCTTTTATTTCCTGCAGGTTGGATTATTGTAATGCCCTGTTCTCTGATCTTCCCAAAAAGATTATCTCAAATCTACAATTATTACAGAATTCAGCTGCATGAGTGCTGACAAGGACCAGAGGGCAGGAGCACATTACACCAGTTTTAAAATTGCTGCATTGGCTCCCTGGGTGCTTCAGGATCGATTTTAAGGTTCTTATATTAGTTTTTAGATGTCTTAACGGTCTTGGGCCTTCTTATTTATCTGACCTGCTTTTACCATATCAACTCTCGCGGACCCTGAGGTCCTCCGGCACAGGCCTTTTAACCTCGCGGACCCTGAGGTCCTCCGGCACAGGCCTTTTAACCATACCACAAGTTAGGACTAAAACACATGGGGAGACGGCATATAGTTATTATGGCCCCCAATTGTGGAACAGCCTGCCGGAGAACCTCAGGGCTGCAGAGACTGTTGATGTTTTTAAAAAGAGACTCAAGACTCATCTTTTTAATCAGGCTTTTAACTGATCTCTTTATTTATCTATTTTAAATTCCTTTTATCAGGCTTTTAACCGATTTATCTATTTGTTTTGTTTTTTTTTTGTTTTTTTTAATGCTCTTACCCTTCCGCTTTCTCCTCTATCTCATTTAATCTTTATCTTTTGTTATTTTAGTTACAGGTTTTAGTTTTGATGCATTTTATGTCTCTGTTTAAGATCATTCTTACCTAGCTATTAACTTAATTTTATGAGCTAAATAGCTTGTTGTTTTTGGTTCATTTTATACCTTTTATCCTATCCTACTGTTTTAGTCCCTCAGTTTTTAGCTCCAGTGTTTCCTCTTGGGGGCCTACCACACTGAGAGTTGTTGCTGGTCTACCGATGGGGGTGCTGTCCCGTGGACAGCTCTGACCTGGGTGGCTGAAGGGCACTGCACCTCGGTGTGGAGCCTCCTGTCTGCATACAGCCGTTTAGCTTCCCTCACTGCCTTGTTAAACCTGTACTTTGATTCTTTAAACCTCTCCTTGTCCCCACTCCTGAACGCCTCTTCCTCCAGCCGCCTCAACTGTCTGAGTTTAGGACTAAACCAGGGTTTGTTATTGTTATATCTCACTGTGGTGCATGATGGTATACAGCAGTCCTCACAGAAGCTGATGTATGATGTCACAGCCTCTGTGTATTCATCCAGACCATTGGTGGCCGTCCTGAAAACATCCCAGTCAGTAGTGTCCAAACACGCCTGAAGGTCCTCCACAGCATCACTGCTCCACTTCTTAGATGACCTCACAATAGGTTTACAGAGCTTTAACTTCTGCCTGTATGAGGGAATCAGTTGGACAGTGGTGTGGTCAGAGTGGCCCAGTGCAGCGCGGGGAATGGCGTGATAGGCGTTGTTGACGGTTGCGTAACAGTGATCCAGGATATTCTTTTCTCTGATCGGACAGTTTATGAACTCTTTGTATTTGGGGAGTTCATGGGTGAGGTTACCTTTGTTAAAGTCGCCAAGGACAATAACTATGGAGTCTGGGTAAGTCCGCTCCACAGCGAGCGTGCGCTGTGCCTCCTGCACGTTGGCCTGCGGTGGGATGTAAACACCGACCAGAATGAATGAAGCAAACTCACGAGGGGAGTAAAAAGGTTTGCAGTTGATGAAGAAAGATTCCAGATCAGGAGAACAGTGCTGGTGGATCACTGTCACGTCATTATACCAGCCACTATTAGTGTAAAAACAGATACCTCCACCTTTAGTTTTGCCGGAAAGTCCTGTGTTACGATCCGCTCTGAAGAGTTGGAAGCCAGCTGCAGCTCAGAGTCCGGTATCGATCCACACAGCCGCGTCTCCGTGAAGCATAAAACTGCAGATGTAGAAGCAAAAAACAGGGTTTACAAACAAAACAAGGCAAAACATTGCACACCAAAACACCGAGGCAGCCTTCCGTGGCGCCATCTTGATGTTTGACAGATGACATAGCAGTGCAGCAAGTCATATGTTAGTGATGTCATTAAAGTCGTATAGAACCAAGGATTTCTAATTTTGTAGCTTCAGCTCCTCCATCCTCAAGCGAGTAAGGAGACATGTTAGCATGATAAAATGCACCTTAACTCTGGACATTCCATCCAACACACAATCATGCAATAATCTGACAAGTGCATTTTTACTTCAAAGAAGGCTAAATGTTTTAAAAAGTTACAATGGGACTGAAAGTTGAATTGCAGCCATAATGCATGTAAGATGCGGAACATTTTAAAGTTTAAATGGAGCTTCTACGTAAATGTATGAATGAGAGGTTAAAAGTTGAAAATGCATGAATTTGTGTCAAATAAAAAATAAATTGTTTATTCATTTAAATGAGAAAAATATCCTGTAAAATATTAAATATTTCTGAAAATATGAAAAGTATAAATATTAAAAATTAGTAATGTCCTGATTGAGGTGAGCTTTTTGATGTTTAAATAAAGTTTCTACACTGAAATATGTGGAAGCAATGGAATAGCCTCCAGCATTCACACCCAAATATTAAAGATTTTACATTTATTGGCACTATAATCTCTGCTAACTTTAAATGGAAAAGCAATGTTTGCAAACTCTTAAAGCTGCCTCATCAGAGATCATACTTTGAATTTCAACAAAAAATATGATCTCTAATGAGCTAACTAAAAATGTTAGGAAATTCAGCTGTAGAGGGCATGGTTACTTTCTTGATCACAGTTTGTTTTGGCTTGTTTTCTAGTAATTATTTGTGGTATTTTGCAAATTTTAATATGTTTAGGTGACTAGACTTGAATTGTTAACCTCTGGCTTTTGTTTTTGGCTTGTCTTTTAGATTTATGGTATTTTCTCTATGTTTGATTTAGATATTATTATGCTGTGTTGAATGTTTTCCTTTCTGTCCTGCTCTTTGAGCTCACTATTGCAAGTTCCTTACAACCTTTGTTGTACAGTAATGGCAGTAGATTTAACTCAACCTAACGCTGCTGGTACATTAGGATGGAGACACTAGTTTGGCATTTGGTAGCTATGTGAAATGAGAGGTAAGTGGTTCCATCCCTGTGAACCGCCATAAGTGTGCATGAAGTGGTATAAATTATGTAAAAATACTTTCCTCTGTTGATCAAAACTATCTGAATATCTTGATGCAAAAGTTGCCAAAAATTGAAAACAAATGAAGTCAAAATTTTCTTGTGACTTAAAAGTATACATTCGTTGTTTTGTTTTTAGCATCGCCCCATGTCTAAGCTGATAACAAGCACTCAAGATTGCAATTACCAGTTTGATAACAAGGGAAAGCACATTACTGCAGCCCTGTGCACAGAAAAACACATCTACCTGCCATTTTCCCACAAGTAAGTCATCCTCTGAGTTGAGATTAATGTGTGTATATAATGCACTGTTATATATTTTGCATCACCTACTCATCTGCCTGGCAGGGACAACCAAATATCATCCGTGGTAACCCAGGATCTCAGCTTTCGAAGCTTCAAAAGGATAAACAACAAAGTATTTGGTAAGTGATCATTTCAAGCATGTCTGCTATGACTGACATGTATAGTATTGCTTCACGTCTCTTATTGGGAAATGTAATGTTAATGCTAAATATATATTTACACAGAAGTGAACCCCAGCCAGAGCAAGCCCCTCCACTTTGAAGACCCTGAAGATAAAGCTCTAGTCCAGATGAAAGATGCCGTTCTGAGTACCCTACAGGATCTGTCAGCTTTGGCTGGCACAGACCAGGGTCAGAAGAGAACCAGCCTTTTTCATAAGCTTGTTTCCAGCCTCCGCGTCCTGAAGAATGAAACCCTGAGCCAGTTGGTCACCGAAATGATGGATGTGTCAGGCTGGCTCACCTGGCAGGCTCTGTTCCAGTGTGGAACCACAGAGTGCACCAGTGCCATTCTCAAGGCTATCAGGACCATTGATGGGTTGTCAGTAGAGGTGGATGCTCTAGTTTATTGGCTGAGTCTACAAGCAAACCCTGATGCCTTACGTGTGCGAGATATGCTCAGCATGGCTCAGTATAAACAGAGCAGAGCAATCATGTATGCTCTAGCCAACACAGTCAAGAAGTAAATAAAAAGTTACTTACTTATGTCTTACATATATATATATATATATATATACACTGAACAAAAATATAAACACAACACTGTTTTTGCTCCCATTTTTCATGAGCTGAACTCAAAGATCTAAAACATTTTCTATACACACAAAAGACCATTTCTCACAAATATTGTTCACAAATCTGTCTAAATCTGTGTTAGTGAGCACTTCTGCTTTGCCGAGATTATCCATCCCGCCTCACAGGTGTGGCATATCAAGATGCTGATTAGACAGCATGAATATTGCACAGGTGTGCCTTAGGCTGGCCACAATAAAAGGCCACTCTGAAATGTGCAGTTTTGCTTTATTGGGGGGGGCTGGGGGGGGTCAGAAAACCAGTCAGTATCTGGTGTGACCACCATTTGCCTCACACAGTGCAACACATCTCCTTCACATAGAGTTGATCAGGTTGTTGATTGTGGCCTGTGGAATGTTGGACCACTCCTCTTCAATGGCTGTGCGAAGTTGGTGGATATTGGCAGGAACTGGAACACGCTGTCGTATACGCCGATCCAGAGCATCCCAAACATGCTCAATGGGTGACATGTCTGGTGAGTATGCTGGCCATGTAAGAACTGGGATGTTTTCAGCTTCCAGGAATTGTGTACAGATCCTTGCAACATGGGGCCGTGCATTATCATGCTGCAACATGAGGTGATGGTCGTGGATGAATGGCACAACAATGGGCCTCAGGATCTCGTCACGGTATCTCTGTGCATTCAAAATGCCATCAATAAAATGCACCTGTGTTCGTTGTCCATAACATACGCCTGCCCATACCATAACCCCACCGCCACCATGGGCCACTCGATCCACAACGTTGACATCAGCAAACCGCTCACCCACACGACGCCACACACGCTGTCTGCCATCTGCCCTGAACAGTGAAAACCGGGATTCATCCGTGAAGAGAACACCTCTCCAACGTGCCAGACGCCATCGAATGTGAGCATTTGCCCACTCAAGTCGGTTACGACGACGAACTGCAGTCAGGTCGAGACCCCGATGAGGACGACGAGCATGCAGATGAGCTTCCCTGAGACGGTTTCTGACAGTTTGTGCAGAAATTCTTTGGTTATGCAAACCGATTGTTGCAGCAGCTGTCCGGGTGGCTGGTCTCAGACGATCTTGGAGGTGAACATGCTGGATGTGGAGGTCCTGGGCTGGTGTGGTTACACGTGGTCTACGGTTGTGAGGCCGGTTGGATGTACTGCCAAATTGTCTGAAACGCCTTTGGAGATGGCTTATGGTAGAGAAATGAACATTCAATTCACGGGCAACAGCTCTGGTGGACATTCCTGCAGTCAGCATGCCAATTGCACGCTCCCTCAAAACTTGTGACATCTGTGGCATTGCGCTGTGTGATAAAACTGAACATTTTAGAGTGGCCTTTTATTGTGGCTAGCCTAAGGCACACCTGTGCAATAATCATGCTGTCTAATCAGCATCTTGATATGCCACACCTGTGAGGTGGGATGGATTATCTCGGCAAAGGAGTTCTCACTAACACAGATTTAGACAGATTTGTGAACAATATTTGAGGGAAATGGTCTTTTGTGTGTATAGAAAATGTTTTAGATCTTTTAGTTAAGCTCATGAAAAATGGGAGCAAAAACAAAAGTGTTGCGTTTTATATTTTTGTTCAGTGTATATATATATATATATATATATATTTTATTTTTTTATTTTTTTTAAATCAGGGCTGTCAAACACTAACACAATTAATCGCAGAGTTTCAGTAGTTAATCATGATTAATCACACTTTTAATCATGTTTGAAATTCAATTACTGTGCATTTTAAAACAATTTTGAAGTCTATATATTATTTATCATAATAATAATAATAATAATATTTACAAGGTGAAGAAATTCTTACCAGAGTTTCTTGACTGGGATTCAAAAAAATGCAAAGAAATTTAATATGCCACGGTATTTGCACTTTTCAGGAGTTCCAGTTGAGTTGCTTTGTCTAATTCAGACAGGTAATGTATATGTGAAACTTTTGTCCCCCATGACAGTAAGACATATGACTGGTCACAACTTGCCAAACTGAGGACGTCCCCTTAATACATAATATACCTGTGTAATGGTGTGTCTGTGTCACTCTGCAGTTAAACCTCCAAATAACTAGTCGGTGGTGGGGTTTCTGTGAAGTGCTGTGAAGTCTGATTGAATCAAAACACATAATAAACATGGCTCCATAGAGACATCAAATTCAACTACACAAATCAGCTTCATTATAACTCACAAGATTAACAGACAAAACACTTGTCTTTTACTGGACACATTTTCCGCACTAATACAACAAGCTAATGTTATTACCACAAGCCTAAAGCATTTTACACAGCATAAATTATCCTATTGGCTAGCGAGAGTTTTTCTTATAATATTACTGTTGCATTTACCATGTGTCTGCTCAGAACATGGGGGCTTATGTTGGTCATTGTCATTTATGTGTTAGTTTATAATTTACATCAATAGTGAATTTGGTGTTAGACTTCAGTAGAGCAGCTGTATTTCCTATGTCGTGGGTTCTATGTGAAAGTTCTTACAGTTCATTCATGCAAGCAACTACTGGTTGAAATTGTGTGACACTTCACTGGCTCAGGGCTTAGGAGGTTAAGATTTCATGATTATCGTTAATTGAATCAATCATTGCCTTTCATCACTGCGGCAGCAGTAAGCCACAGTGGGAACATTACTGTAAGTGAAGTTACAGTAAAAAGACACAATAGCAGCACCCAATTAATGCGGTTAAAAAAACTAACACGTCACGCTCAGAGCTTAATAGCATCATGATTAATGTGTTTACACTGACAGCCCTCATCTAAATATATTTTTTAAATTGTAGTGAAGCAAACCAGGGCATATTTAATGTTCTATTTTTTCCAACTTAATAACTGCTACAAAATGACCACTAGACCGACACACTTCTAAACACAATCTTCATTCAAGCCAGAGTATCAAATTATATATTCTCTGTCTCTGATCCACAGGTTCCATAAAGCAGAAGTTACACCAGTGGTCACAGATGTGTCAGTGTTCATGGAAACACTCCTAAATGACTGCTTGGGAGGAATCCTTGATAACGATTCTGAGATGTCCTTCCTTGTACTGAGGGTACTGTTTCAAGAATCTTAATGACTGTATTTCCTGATTCTGTGATGAGTCAGCTCATGTCAGGGAAATTGTCTCAGGGGATTAGTCCCCCACAGTTGACTTTTTTTCTCCCTAATCTCCAGGTTGTTGGTGTCATGGGTCAAGCCATGCAAGCTGTCAGTCCCAGCCTGATTTCCTCCATTTTGCGGTGTGCTAAGAGAACAGACATCCCATTATCAAACCAAAAGGCAGCTATACAGGCCTTTAGGATGATGGAAATTAATGATGAGGTACAATAACTTCACACAAACACATTAATTACATACTGTCGTTGTAGTGTAATGATAACCATGTAATATGTTATGGGATTTAACTGACAGATTGACTTTGTAACGTATTCACAAATGTGCAGTATGTACATTCTAATTTACCATTTGGTCAACCACAGGTCAGAAAAATTTTTTGGGAGGTGTACCAGGATGTTCAAAGCCCTATAGAAAAACGTGTAGCAGCCTACCTGATTCTCATGAAGAACCCAGACCGAGCCCTGCTTAGAGACATTCTAAATGGTTTGGCAAATGTGAGGGATGAGCAGCTCAAGAGCTTTGTGGTCTCCCACCTAAAAAACATCTGCGACTCCAGCGAGCCACAAATGCATGAGTGAGTATTTGGCCAGCAATATTGGCAAGTTAATTAACTGTAGGACTACAATAATATTCATAGCTTCTTAGCACATGCACATCTCTTCTATTGCAAAACTAAATAATAGAAAATGCATCACAGATATCTTATTATATAAACATAGTATCGCTGTATGCTACCCATATAGCTACCACAGACAGACAAAGCTAGCACTTAACAGCTAGCTGGTAAAGAAATTTAACACCCAGCAGCTAAAGAGCCAGCTATTTGGAGTTGGAGATCAAAACAGAGCTAGACTGAATATTGGTCCTACATTCATTAGGTGGCCACAAAGACAAGTGAATGCTAAAAATGCTATGTTTCCATTGGAAATGGGCAACTTCTTGCTAGCAGGTTAGCCATAGCAACATTTTAAGTGACAAAAACCTTTTTCGTACAGTCCTCTTGATTGGAGAAAGAAAACAGAAATGTTGTTTTGGCACTGTGTTATCTTACTACAACCTTCTTTATTCTCTTCACTCAAGACTTAAGGAGGACATTGAGTTGGCCTTGAAAGACCAGCTATCACCAACAAACAAAGTATTTGATGGCATGTCACGCAACTACAAAAAAGACTCTCCCTTGGGTTCAGTGCAGAGTAACATCATCTTTAATGCCACAAACACCTTACCTAAGGAAGTGATGCTTGAGACCACTCTAAAGGTTTTTGACTACAACTATGACATCTTTGAGGTATGTGTGTAACACAATATTTCTTATATGTGGTGAAAAAACATTTTGCCGATTTTTAAACATTCATAATAACCCCTTTCAAGGTCAATGTTGAGGGAACAGGATTCGAACCAACAATTGATGCTCTCTTTGGAGAAAATGGTTTCTTTCCTAATTCCATCTTCAAAGTCATGTACTGGGCAGATGACAAAGCCAAGATGCTCAGAGAGGTTTTGGAGAGAACTGCCCCTCAAAGATACAGAATGAAGAGAGAGGTGAAATTATTTTTTGACACATCATACATGTTGTGCTTGTCTATGCTACCACCAGATAAAACCCTGCCTTCCCTTCTACAATTTATTCGGTATGGAAGCATCATTGTGCATGCATAGCTAAGATCTAATACAGACACTTGTAATATCAATCCAGGTCCCACAGGATCTCATGAAAGACATCGCAAACAGTGTCCAGAAGCTCATGGATGAAGTCCGTTTCTCTCCAACCCCTGAAGCCATCGCTTATCTTCGGCTTTTGGGAGCTGAGATCGGATATATGAAGACCAGCGACTTGAGAAACATGGCTAAGACTCTGTCCATGTACTATGATGTTTTCATCAGGGTGCTTCCTTTAAAGGTGAGATCAGTTGTTTCCTAAAATGAATTCTGCAAGAGAATGAAACTGAAAACAAACAAACAAACAAACAAACAAAAAACACAACCATGCATTTTTATTGAGCAAGGGTTTCTTCTTCTTTTGGGATAAAAAACCTAACAAATTTAACCGAAATTATCCATAATTCTGAGAGTCTTCTTTTATCACATTTAATTGCTTTGGAAGGAAGCTCCAGTTCTTATGTAGCTGGTGCATGATTACATTAACATTAGTTAGTTATTTGGTCAGGTTAACAAAGTTATTTTCAATCAATCAATCAATCAATCAATTTTATTTATAAAGCCCAATATCACAAATCACAATTTGCCTCAAAGGGCTTTACAGCATACAACATCCCTCTGTCCTTAGGACCCTCGCAGCGGATAAGGAAATACTCCCCAAAAAAATCCCTTTAACGGGGGAAAAAATGGTAGAAACCTCAGGGAGAGCAAATGAGGAGGGATCCCTCTTCCAGGATGGACAGACGTGCAATATATGTCATACAGAACAGATCAACATGATAAACTAACAGTAATCCGTATGACACAATGAGACAGAAAGAGAGACAGAGACAGAGAGAGATGCAGGACAGACAGTAATGATAATAGCTTACAACAACATTAATGATATTACAATAATAATTACAGCTATTGTGGTACAATATGTTGAAAGTATATATCTGATAGTATACATATGTGACAATAATCATATGTGTAACAGCAGCAGGAGGCATCAGGCACGGCAGCAACACAACCAAACACGTCACACTATCCAGGCACCACTGCGATAGTGCTTTGTAGCAGAATTTGATGGTCAATTTTGTCAAATGCTGCACTAAGATCTAATAAAACAAGTACAGAGATGAGTCCTTTCTCTGAAGCAATCAGAAGATCATTTGTACTTTTAACTAATGCTATCTCAGTGCTATGATGCACTCTAAATCCTGACTGAAATTATTCAAATAAATTATCATCATAATTACACAGCTGGTCTGCGACCACTTTCTCAAGGATCTTTGAAAGAAAGGGAAGATTAGATATTGGTCTATAGTTGGCTAACACCTCTGGATCCAGGGTGGGCGTTTTTAGAAGAGGTTTAATTACAGCTAAGGACTAAAGGAATACAAGGCTCAATAGAGCTTTGACTCTCAGTCAGCCTGGCTACATTGTTGAAAAGAAACCTGGGGTTGTTCTTATTGTCTTCTATTAATGCTGAGTAATAGTTTGCTCTGGCATTGCGGAGGCCCTTCTTATACGTTTTGAGACTCTGTTCCCAGACTAAACGAGATTCTTCCAGTTTTGTTAATCACAGATTCCTTTCAAATTTTCGCAATATTAGTTTTAATGTTCGGGTTTGAGAGTATTGTTCGTAGCGAGCCTGCAGCGCTTTTGACAAGATGATCAATTCGGGAGAGTTTAAAGTTGGTACGGGAAACCTCTGTTACAGAAGGACATGGTATTAAATTTAATGTCGATGGAATCTTTGCCTTAAATTTTGCGACAGCACTATCTGATAAACATCTAGTATAGTAACTGTTGCTGAGTGGCGTGTAATGGAGTAAAAAGAAACCAAAAGTTATTAAATAATGGTCTGACAGAGAGGGATTCTGTGGAAAGACTGTTAGGTTATCAATTTCAATTCCATATGTCAGAACTAGATCGAGGGTATGGTTAAAACAGTGAGTGATAAAAGTACACCCTGACTGAAGCCAATGGAGTCTAATAATGAGATAAACACAGAAGCCAGGGAGTCATTATCAACGTCAACATGAATGTTAAAATTAAGCAATATCACACGAGAGGGAGTGATGTTGTACTGTACATCATCATGGCTGTGATTCGGTCATAGGCACGAGGCTGCAGGCAATTACAGCTGTGACGATATACAGTACAACATCACGACCTCGGGTGTGATATTGCTTTTGTACAACAGTTGAACAACAGCTTAAACAGCAATGCTGAGTAAGGAAATCTTAACAAAAGGTGATGAAATCAATTATTTAAGTATGTTATGTAGCTCCGCGAAAAAAAATAGTTCCCCCAGTCTGTTGCCAGGCAACGCAGCACCCACACCAGGAACTCACAAGCTACTTTGTATTTACATTGATCTGCAGCTATGTAACTTTGTCCAGTTCGGCTGATGAAACGTTGGCAAACCTGGATGTTGGCATGGCCGGATTCTTCTTCCACTCTCCCTCATCCTCATCAGTACCTCATCAGATGATCATTGATAATTCAGTATATATGTAGTGTATAGCTGTAGTGTCAGTTTGCGTCAATGTAGCGAGTGTGACAGTTGGTTAATTAACGGTTGTATTTATATTTATAACACATGTGAGCGGAGTGACTTTACTATTACATGTCCCAGTGATGTCGTACTCTATATCAGCACTCATGGAATGCCTCATCCAATCAAATTACTTGGTCGGAGCTAACAATTGTATAATCACCTACAATAATAACTTTATCTGATTTAAGAACTGAACTGAATAAAAACTCTGAGAATTCAGATACTACTTCAGAATACGGGCCAGGAGCACGGTATACTATAACAAATAAGAGTGGCTGCGAGGTTTTCCAGGTCGGATGTAAAAGACTAAGAACAAGGCATTCAAATAAATTATAATCTAGTTTAGGTTTAGGGCTGATTAATAGACTAGAGTTAAAAATGGCTGCAACTCCCCCTGCTCGGCTGCTGCCTCGAGGAATGTGGGTATTATTATGACTGGGAGGAGTGGATTCATTTAGACTGACATATTCATCTTGACACAGCCAGGTTTCATTGAGGCTGAGTAAATCAATATGATTATCTGATATTAATTTGTTTACTAACACTGCTAACATATTTAATTCTCCTGTTTTGTCTTTCTGTCACAGAAGAGATTTTTAATTGTTATTAGGTTGTTATGCACAACTCCTCTTTGTTTAATTTTAGATTTAGATAATTTAGATGGTCGGGGGACAGACACCGTTTGTATAAAACTATGGGTGGGTAACTGCACTAGAAGCTCAGAGAAGCGTGTAGGACTGCGACTCTGATTCCTGGTCTCAACTCTGGGTTGTCAGGGTTTTGAATTACTAATAAACATGGCCAGGTTTCTAGATATGTGAGCAGCTCCATCCAAAGTGGGATGAATGCCGTCTCTCCTAATCAGACCAGGTTTTCCCCAGAAAGTTTGCCAATGATTAACGAAACCCACATCGTTTGCTGGACACCACCTGGACAGTGAGCGATGAAATGATGACATGCAGCTAACATCTCATCAGTGGTTCGATTTGGGAGGGGTCTAGAGAAAACTACGGAGTGCGACATAGTTTTAGCATATTCACACACCGAGGCAACATTCATTTTTGTGACTTCTGATTGGCGTAACCGGGTGAATAACAATCTTATTAAATCTACGTTTAGCCTTAGCCAGCAGTTTTAAATTTGATTCAATGTCACCCGCTCTGGCCCCAGGGATACATTTGACTATGGCCGCTGGTGTTGCTAACCTCACGTTTCTCCAAATAGAGCTGCCAATGATCAGCGGGTTCTCCTCAGCGGGTGTGTCGCTGAGTGGGGAAAAACGGTTGGAAACATGAACAGCCTGGTGGTGAACCGTGGGCTTCGGCTTGGAACTACGCTTCTCCCGGACAGTTACCCAGCCTCCTGGCTGCACGGGGGTTACTGGGGGACCGCTAGCAGAGGCTACGCTATGTGGCTCTGCACCGGCTACAGGGGGCTGGCTAACTACTGCAGCTACCAAGTGATTTTCCATGGTGCGGAGCCGCACTTCCAATTCACTAAGCCTCGCCTCCAACACAGCAAATAAACTACACTTGTTACATCTACCACTGTCGCTAAAGGAGGCAGAGGCATAACTGAACATCTGGCACACAGAGCAAGAAAGAGCAGCAGGAGAAGGAGAAATGTTAACCTAATGTAGCTAACAAGGCTAATAACATGCAAACAACAGCTAAAATTAGCAAGAAAGTTGTTAAAAATAGGAGAGCTATAAGTGCTTAAACAGAACTAGTGTGGGTTAAGACATGAAGTAGATGTTAAGCAAGTGAAGTGAGGAAAAACAGAAAACAAGGTGGTAGGAGTTCACTAGAGCAGCATAGAGACATTATCACAGAAACACCGGAAATGACACAACACGCTTACCGCAGTACGTCAGCATATTATACGTCATATATTCATTCAACCTTTTTTGTTTTCTTTTCAACAGGCCTTTTTGGCATGGACATCTGGCACTGAAAATGAAGTCTTTGCCCACTATATCTTCATGGAGAATGCCTTCTCCTTACCCACTGCCACTGGCTTCCCTTTGAAGTTCTCACTGGCTGGTGTGTTTGCACCTGGTGTCAAAGGAGGCCTGACTCACTCACCTGCTAACTCACTGGTAAGTTAGCCTCTTATGAAGTTAAGTATGTTGTAAAATGTGATAGCTTGTAGACATGGGTGAGAACTTGTAGAATAAAAGTCTGAACTTGTATGTTTGAAATTCATACACCTGTGCTCTGAATGTAATGTCACAGAATTTTTTTAGATTAGTAGATTAATAATTAATAGATTAATATTTATGAAAATAAAATGAGAGCTACAAACTTTTGAGTTTCAGTACAACCAAGACTCAGTGAGTACAACCTCTCAAACCAGTTGTTAACATGTGCTCTCAATTTGTAAAGATGAGCTCTATTTTGTACAGTCACACAGCAAGGTGTCAAAGTTTTTCCCCTTCCCGCTGGAGTTGTATGTTAGCAGAGCTGATGTCCTAAAATAGACGGGTCCGGGAACTATCCCTTTAAGGCTTAAGTCCCAACCAATTGTGCCACCGTGTAAAACATAGCACTGGTGCCTAGATCACAACACATAGTATCTTTTATAGTATCACCAGAATAATTTACAACATTAATGGTGCCCCTTGGTGAGGCCTATATTGTTGTTCCCAACATAAATGGTGCCTCCGTATGACGCCTAAAACTGTTGTTCCCAACATAATTGGTGCCTCCGTGCAGATGATATGCAGAGGTTTCCAAAACTGACAGTAGAGGGCAACACCACAACATGACGCTGAGACAGGAGCAGAGCAGAGTGGCAGAGGTGTGAGGAGATGACTCTAGTTAGAGTCTCAATAGTGGTGAAACCACGTGGCTAGAACCTTCCTTGTTACAGCATCGATGAAACCACCTCTTTAAAAAAAGAAAAAAAATCACTCATCATTGATTGATAAATCTGTCACTTTTGGTTACCTTGGGCCATTATAATAAAGCGTTGGGTAACCCCTTCCCTAACAGTGTTGGGGGTACCCCCAACACTACAAAGTAACGTGTTACCACCAAAAATGGCTTTTTTCAGTAACGAGTAGTGTAAGTCACTACTGTCCCTAAATGCAGTAATCACATTACAGTTACTAATCAAACACTTAAGTCGTTACTTGCGTTACATAAATTCATCATTAGATCTTCCCCTTACTTATGAGTTAGTGACGATGGGCTTCAGGCTGTTACCAACGGGTCGTCCTCCGTGTCCAGCCAGTCAGCGGCGAACACAGATGCGGGGACAAGCCAGAGGATGGGAGAGTTTCTGCCGCAAACAAGCACCAAGACACGGGGAGACATGGGAGCAGCTTCATGTGTTTACAGCAGATAGCAGGAGTAAGGACAGACATCTCACTCTGCTACTCTGTGGTGCACACTTTGAGTTTATAATTGTAACGTCCGTTGTCCTACTAAGTATTGATAACACACTTAATATTTTACAAATTCTAGTTTTTTTATTTGATAAACGTGGTGCTGATATACAAAAATGAACTAAATGACTGTGGGGCAGCGGGCACCGAATATAATCATAATACCTTTACACACCATAACCCCCCCCGGACACCTCATGCAACAGCCTAATAGCGTAATGGATTTCAGTCATCGCTACAATTACACTGATGGGAGAAAATATATGCTTGCTGCCCCCTGGTGCCCCCTCGTGAAGCCGACTCTGGGTATATCCATCTAGGTAACTACACCTACCTTCCGACTCTGGGTATATCCATCTAGGTAACTACACCTACCTTAGGATTGTTACACATATGTAAGGTTAAATGCTATATCTTTAACTGGCAAATTACGTGACAATGTATTTCAGGCAATTTTACAGAGTAACTACAATGCAACGACTATTGTAATTAATTACTTTCTCCAGGGAGTAATCAAGTAAAGTAAGGGATTACTTTTTTTCTAAGTAATGTGTGATGTGTAATACATTACTTTTTTGAGTAACGACCCCCAACACTGTTCCCATATTATAATAATAACAATTATAATTATAACTAGAACTGCAAGCAGTTATGAACGGGATCCAAGCCTCCCCGCGCAACTTGGCCTCCATGCCCCATGGAACCCACAATAGTCGGCCCCGAAGGACGACAGGCTCGGGGTGATTGTCAGGACACAGGCCAACGTCTGAGCTGCAGTATTCACCGTAATGGGAAGTGCATTGGAAGTACTAAAGGTTGAATGTGTTTGTTGCAATAAGTCATGCCCACTTTGACCAATCATTACCAAGCTTTGCGGCTGGCCTCAGGACTGTCCCCACATCATGCTCACCAATTTTCGTATAAATCTGATCAACTTTTATGAAATGTGATATTTCTGGGTTTACAGCGTCCACTAGCGGCCAATTTGGACCAAATTTGGCACCGAGCCTCTGAAGAACCTGTGTTAAGTGTCATGTTGATATAATTTAGTCTGACAAAAATATGTAACAATATGTGTATTTTAGCTAGCAATTTTTTTTTGTCGTCAATAATTCGCATTTTTTGACCGGGCAAAAATCTTTTGATAACTTTAGATCAGGTCCATCTTGAGAGTTGACCTGCCAAGTTTCATGCAGTTTGGGCAAAATATGTAGTTCGAAAAAATAAGTTTTGGAAGTGTTGTGACTTAGCGAAAGAAATGTGCAGCGGAAGTGAGCGGGGCCTATGTCAGAAAGGCCAGCTCTATTTAGGGAATATGTGGATACAAAGTTTATGATTATGTGATTTAAAATGTGGAAGTTAAAGGAAAAAATGCGTTTGCATCTGTTTTAGCGCCACCTAGTGGAGTATCTGCACAATTTTTGATGTGACAGGTCTCTGTCCTACTCTGCATGTACTCTGTAAATTTCACAGTGCTTAGTACAATACTTCAGCTGAAATAAAAGTTTGTTTTTTATCTTGTAATAAGCCACGCCCACTTTGACCAGTCATGACCACCTTCAATACATGGCCTCAGGAATGGCCCTACATCATACCCACCAAATTACATAAAAATCAGTGTAGCCATTTAGGAGATATAAACTTCCCATGTTTATAGCGCCCCCTAGTAGCCAATGTTCACCAACTTCAGTTCACACCCTCATAGTAACATCCTAACCCAGGATCTCAACTTTGGTTTTGATAGCTTTTAATTTGACAAAGATACAGAACAGATTGCATTTTTATAGCTAGCTACAAAAATTTGTTCATTAATAATTCACACATTGTTTGACTGGGCAAAATACTGTTGATAACTTTAGATCAGGTCCATCTTCTGAGTCTAGCTGCCAAGTTCCATGAAGTTTGGTTAAAATCTCTAGGAGAAGTTTGAAAAAGTAGGTTTTGAAGTTTTTGCAATTTTTGGATGGATAAAAGTTGGGCGGAAGTGGGCATGGCCATGGTCAAGTGATGCAGCTCCATTCAGGGAATCCATGGATGTAAGACTTTTGAATGTGCCACATACAGTGTGGGAGTTACATGCCAAAACGCGTTTGCCTTGATTGTAGCGCCCCCTGCAGGCGCACATATGTAATTTCTTGCGTCTTAGGGCCCTGAAGGGGTCTGGACCAACCCAACAAATTGCACCACCCTCCCTTACACGGTGTAGCCTGCAGCACCACTTTTATTTACGGAAAAATAATGAGATGTATAATAATAATAATTAAAGCTGCAGGCAGCTGTGATTGGGCCCTGGCTCCCCCATGCAACCACGGGGGCCTGAGGCACACAGGGGCTGTGGCGCCAAGCGAGAAGGGAGAAAATCCCTGGATTAGGGTTAGGTTAGGGTTAGGGTTACGGTTAGGAGCGAAAAAACGCAATGTTTTGCTTATCCACCAGGGGCACTGGGAGTGTAATTAACTGAGTGCAGGTGTGTCCAGGGGCGGACCCTCATCACACGTGAAATTTCGAGCAAATCGGACAATGTCAATGTATAATAGGGCATTTCCTGTTTCCACAAGGGGGTGGCATGAGCAAGATTGCCTACGAGCATATGGAGGCATTGAGGGCGGGGCTCTTATCATGTACAGAAATTTTGATGCAGTTTGGATGAAGTCTGTGGGAGAGGGAGCTGCTTGAATATGCATGGAGATGCATGAAATATGGTGGTGCCATGGAGGCCACGCCCTTTGACATAGAGAAAAGCTTTTAATGACTTTTGATCAGCATGGTCTCTGGATGATCTGTACAAAATTTGAAGTCGATTGCATGAAATCCCTAGGACTAGTTCGTTAAAATACAACCTGTGGAAATCACGCCAAAATGACAAGTCAAAATCAAAATGGCCGACTTCCTGTTTGGAGTAGACCATTGGTGCCAGAGACTTTTATGTGCGTCTGGACAACATACACATGTGTACCAATTTTCATGTTCCAACTCCAAAAAAACCCCTATGGGGAGGGGTTTTTGAAAATTTCAAGGGGGCGCTATAGAGGCATTTTGTCCCCCCCATGGGCGACGCCCCTATCAGATGTAAGAGCTCGCCATTCTTGACCTGTGTATCAATTTTCATGAGGAGATGAGGTCGTTGAAGCCATCAAAATGCCAAACGTATTTAGTGGCGAGGGATCGATAGTCGCCACGCCGCCACATGGACACCATTAGATGTAGCTTCACAGCGTTCATAAGGTAGCTTCACCAACTTGTTCTGCATGCATTAGAAGTGGAATGAAGTTGATGCGGTCAAGTTTGTGGCATCAGTATATGTTAAAGTCAAAACTGGTCACTTCCTGTTACCAGCGGGGGGGCGCTATGAGTAAGGTGGGATATTAACATATCGGGGCATTCGGGGCGGAGCCATCATCAGGCATTCGGGGCGGAGCCATCATCATGTCCAGCAAGTTTGAAGCTGCTGAGATCAAGTATGTGGGGGGTGAGAGCCGTTCGAAATTCGATGGCGAGAAAACGAAAAGTCGCCAAAATTTGTCATGCCCTTTGCCAAGCTTTTAATAAGTTTTGATCAGCATGTTCTCAGGATGATCTGTACCAAATATGAAGTCGATCGGACGAAATCCCTAGGAGGAGTTCGTTCACACATGTCAAAAATTCAAATCAAAATGGCTGACTTCCTTTTGGGTTTACGGCATGGGTCCAAGAGGATTTTTGTGTGTCTTGGCATGTTCTATGAGCCCACCAATTTCTGTGTGTGTAAGTGAAACGTTGTAACGCTTTAGGTAGCCAGAGGCAGAGAGGCAGTCAGAGGCGTTGTCACTGTCTGAAAGATTTTGACTGTATTCTGAACTGTGGTCAGAACTGTCAGAGATGATGTGCTTATCATCAGACCTGTCATTTGGCAGGTCACAGTTATTGGCTAGAATTGCTGAGTATGGCTCTCTACAGCTTCTGTACTGTGAATGGCGATCTCGACACAGTTGGGAGACATAGCGGCTACGCTTCTTATCTCCCTTCTGTCTTTTCACATCCCCCTTTGAGCTGTTGTGAGGGTGGTATTTTTGGGCAGGAAACCTGTGTGACACTGCAGAGTTTGAACTGGCAGGCTCACTTGGTATCCCCTTGGCTTTGGAAGTGACAGCAGTTCCCCAAGCTACCTGTGTCAACTTCCTGAGCTCATGCATGGAGGGGATACCTCTACACATCATGAGTACAACACAAGTGTGTTCACAAGGATGTAGGTTCCGCAAGAACAGGGACTTGAAGATAGGTTTCTCTTTTAAGCCTGCTGCATTCTTGCCCTGAAAGTACACGTGCCTCAAATGTTTGTAATCATCCCTAGGATTCTCATGACGGGAATGTTTCATTCGGAGGGCTGCAACCATTGAAGAAATCTCATCAGCAGTAGAAGAAAATTCTTCTGTCTGTACTTGATGGAGCTTTGTGTAGTCATCTCTGCCACTGGGAGGCTGACATTGGATAAAATTGTGGATAGCTTTCAAGCTGCTCTTTCATACAAGTTTGATCTTCTCCCTTTCGGTTGCATGGGGCAGAATATCTTGAAGAAAAACTCCATGTCTCCTCAACGCATGTGTCTGAAGTCAGGTCACTGATACCTCTGTCTGTTGGTGGTGGTTGGGGAGCTGACTTTATTCCCAAAGACTTAGGGTCAGGTGGGAAAAGTTTCCATCTTCTGAGTAGAGAAGGTGTCAATTTTTCACTAAGGATGGAGTGTGAATCAGAAAAGCCAGAGTTACATTGGCTGAGAGACTGTGCTGAGGCAAGATGTTCTGATCTAAGCCTGAACAGTTCTTCCTTATGCGAGGTCTAGCTCTGCTGAATGCAACACTTCTAAATAGTGCATGGCTTTCTTGTTAGCCATCTGTTCTTCTTGGAGGAGAGAACAATTTTGCGCTCTTAGGGTTTTTACCTCCTTTTCTAGCGCTGATTTGCTCTGAAAGGCAAGGCTGGTTTGCCTGTGAAAAATCAAGAGCAAGCATTTCAACAATGAACTTTTGGATGCAGTATGTGCATCACACCTGTCACTGAGTAGAGAGCTTATCTCTTTACTGCACTTACTGAGACTCAACCTGCTGATGAGTTCAGAACAGCCAGGATTTAGGCTCTGTGCAAGAGATGGGATAAACTGTTTTACACAGGGGTTCTCCATTGTTGGTTCTGGAAAGGAGGGTGAGGCTAAAACAGGTTGTCTTAGTACGAAAAGCAAATATGTTGTTGGCTATGGTGTTGCTTGGCAGACACCTTTAAGAGAAACTTGTGAGGTACACTAGCCAAACAAAAGAATGTGCTGGCCTTCACTGTGGGGGGTAGCTTCATGTGGAGGAGGGGTAGCTTCAACACAAGTTGGCAAAAAAGACTGGGGCCAAAAGGTAAATGCAAATTTACAGTGTTTGCTTACAAAAATTACAACATGAACTAACTGAAATGCACGGCAGTAATAGTTAGAGTTGTATCTTAAGGTGAACTCAAGCTGGAACTTAGGCAGTAACAATTTGTGAAGATGTGAAGAATGATTTATCCTTTGTTAAAGAGAGTATCTCCCCTGACACTGACTGTAATGTGGTCATCAGCCAGGAATGTGTGAATAAGCTGCTAAATAAGGTGAACATCAGAAAGGCCCCTGGCCCAGATCAAATCTGTGGGCCCACACTAAATTACTGCGCTGATCAATCAAGTCCCTGATTTATGGAAATCTTCAACAATAATTCCTGTTCCAAATAAATAATCTCCTAAACAATTCAACAATTTTATACCAGTAGCACTTACTTCGCTCTGTATGAAGGTCTTTGAGAAAATAGTGAGGAATATCATTCCTTCTCATGTGGAGGGGAAAATTGATCCTCTTCAGTTCGCCTATCAGGCAGGTAAAGGTGTGGAGGACGCCAAGCTTTTTATCCTGAACTGCCTCTGCAAGCACTTGGAGAAGCCCCAAGCTGCTGATTTTGATTTTGATTCTTATTTTTCCTCAGCTTTTAATACGATGCAGCCGCATCTTTTAATTAAGAGGCTAATCAGTGTTTTTAATCTGCCTCACCAGTTTGTGTTATGGTTGTCAGATTTCCTGACTAACAGGAAGCAGAGGGTTTCTGCAAATGGCTGTGTATCAGACTCTTGTGTCCTATCCACAGGTTCACGTCAAGGATGTGTCCTTTCCCCTTTACTCTTCATCCTGTACACGGATGAATGTAGGAGTGCCAAGGCAGGCAGTTACTTAATTACATTTTCAGATGACACTGCACTGCTGTCCCTTCTTCAGGGACCCGAATCAGGCCATGAGGAGGCTCTTGAGCACTTTGTTTCATGGTGTGATGAAAACCACCTAGACCTGAATGTGTCGAAAACAAAGGAGCTTGTGATAGATTTTAGACGGAACAGAGTTGCAGTTGTAGACAGCATCATACACAATGAGATTGTGGAAAGGGTGTCCTCATACAAACACTTAGGTACCTTTTTCGATGACAACCTCAAATTTGATGTGAACACTGCAGATATTGTAAAGCGTGGGCAACAGAGAATCCATCTTCTCCGCAAACTTAACTCCTTTTCTGACAGTCCCACCATTCCTCGTCGTTTTTATCAGTCTTTTATGGAAACCCTCCTGTGTTTCTCTTTTATTTGTTGGTTCCCCAACCTCACGCTGCAGAATAAAAACAGCCTGTACAGCATCATTAAAACATGTTCTAAAATCACAGGAGTGAAACTCAGGGATCTGGCCAGCTTTTGTGACCAACAAATGCTTAGAAAAGCCACTTGCATTTGGCATCTCCTGGCCATGTACTGGCAGGTGAATTTGCTCTGTTGCCCTCAGGTCGTTGGTATGTCATGCCTGCACGCAAAACTAACCGCCGGTCAAAATCTTTTATTGCTTCGGCCATTCGTCTTTTAAATTCTTCATAATGCACTTTATTGACATTTTATGGGCCAATATTTATTATATTTATTAACCTTGTCACTTTTTCTATTTATTCCTGATTCCACTGTATTCCTAGCACCTTTGTATTCTATGTGTGTCCTATGTGTTTATTGTATGCGTTGTGTTCACATGTTGTTGTGCTGGGCTGCTCAAACCAATTGCCTCTTGTGGGATTAATAAAGTTGTCTGAGTCTGAGTCTGAATAACAGCAAGGTACACAACTTCACAGGGCTGGTAACACCCTGTGGCTCCTATGCGTTATCTCTTACTTAGGCTGAAATGCAGGGCAGTTACAGCCAGTTCTGTCTCACACAAGTTCTCTGTTTCACAGAGCTGGTGGCACGCTGTGATTAATTAAAAGGAGAATAGAAACAATAGAATCAACAGCAGATCCTGACAGATTGACCAGCTTGCATTGAATACCTGGTAATCAAATCCTGAACCTAAATCCTTTCAAGTTTCTACAGGGTAGTCCAATTTGAATAGCCAGCAGCAATAGCAACCTCTAGTGTAACACTATGAGGGCTTGAGGTAACAGTTCTCAATCACACAATGTCTCTCAATCTCAGTCTAGACTATCCAGACTATCGCAGGGCTAACACATAGAGACAGAAAACCATTCACACCTACAGACAATTCAGAGTCACCAATTAACCTATCCCCAACCTGTATGTCTTTGGACTGTGGGAGGAAGCTGGAGTACCTAGATAAAAACCCATGCTGACACAGGGAGAACATGCAAACTCTGCATAGATGGGCTCCCTCCTGTGATCGAACCAGCAACCCTCTCGCTGTGAGGCGACAGTGCTAACCACCACACCACCGGGCCTCCCTACTTGAACTTTATGGCTAAATTAATTCTTACCACAATGTACTTGTTTGTAAGTACAGCTGGACGTCTACTACTGTAGCAGACTAGTGGTGTGAATGTGAAGAAGTGGAATAAAAAAATGTTGGTGTGGACCAAAAATGTATGCTGATATTAACATTACACAATTATGAATAAATGCCAACGGTATTATGCCTCACATATGGCACCACTGTTTGGATCTAAGCCTTAACACAGGCCTGACCTCATAACAGATCTCCAGTTAAAGTATCAAAATGGCTATCAGAAATAATGAATAATTCATTCACTAATTTCCGTAACCGCTTATCCTCTTGCAGGTCGCGGGGGGCTGGAGCCTATCCCAGCTGACCGAGAGACAGGGTACACTCTAGACAGGTTGCCAGACTATCGCAGGGCTGACATATAGAGACAGACAACCATTCACACTCACATTCACACTTAAGAGCCACCAATCAACCTATCCCCAACCTGCATGTCTTTGGACTGTGGGAGGAAGCCGAAAACCCATGTTGACACGGGGAGAACATGCAAAGAAGGGCTCCCTCCTGGGATCGAACCAGGAACCCCCATGCCGTGAGGTGATGGTGCTAACCACTACACCACCGTGCCACCCTAATGAAGTAATTATGTTAAATAATGTGACTTAATTTACATTAAATTAATAACAATAACCAAATTTCATAGTAATGACTGAAGGAGTTCTTGACGTAGCAGAAGTTGACTATTCATTCACTCTTGTGCAACATTAAACAGACAGAAGGTATGATTCCAAAATTATATTTATTTATAAAGGAAGCAAAGCAGATGAAACACACAAATTCTAATTAACTAATTTACTATATTCAAGCAAGTGTGTATGTGTGTGTGTTAGAGAGAGAGAGAGAGAGAGAGAGAGAGAGAGAGAGAGAGACAAAGACGGGTGTGGTAATCAAAGGGCGGTTTGGCCTACAAAACAAAATGGCTGACAACAGAGAACTACAAGATGGCAGAATCAAAGCTGGCTTCAGATCGGGGGAGGTCTTGTCTGACCTACTGGACAGGACAAAGACAAAGGAAAAGAAGCGGGACTTTGAGTTGCCTCTTTGGGTGTAGCTCTGTTGAAAGCAAATTTGTAAATGAGCCAATGTTTTCATTTCATTATTCATTAACCTTTATTTAACCAGGAAGATCCCATTGAGATTAACAACCTCTTTTTCAAGGGAGACCTGGCCAAGATAGGCAGCAGCAAGTACAAAACACAGTTACAAATTACACAGATGAAACACAAACAAATAAAAGAAAAAAGTATTGAATTTACAAGCAGATTATGAAAAACAAGTACATGTAGTGGAGTCGGCCTAAAGTATTCTCAGTTTGGATTTAAAGGCGGTCAAAGAAATTAACCCAGTTTCCAGTCATTTTGCAACATATTCCATGCTAAAGGTGCAGAGTAGACAAAAGCCTTTTTACCCAATTCAGTACAGGCATATGGAACAGAACGCAACAAGTAGTCTTGAGAACGAAAGGAGTAAGGACCAGCACTTCTCTGTGCAATCAAGGAACAAATGTAGGAAGGCAGTAGACCAAGTAATGCCTTATATATAAAAGTATACCAATGACTAAGCCTTCGGGTGGCCAGAGCAGCCCATCCAACCCGAGAATATAACTCAAAGTGGTGTGTCAATGGTTTGTAATTAGTGATGAACCTCAGAGAAGCGTGATAGACAGTGTCAACCATATGAAGACATTTAGCAGAAGCATTCATATATAAAAGATCTCCATAATCCAACACTGGTACAAAGGTAGCAGCAACAAGTCGCTTTTTTGCATTAAAAGAAAAACATAGCTTATTTCGAAAGTAAAAACCCAATTTTATCCTCAGCTTCTTCACAAGTTTCTCTATATGCGGCTTGAAAGTGAGGGAGTCATCAATCAAGACACCATCATTGATACAAATAATGAATAAGAGGGGACCTAATACAGAACCCTGCGGCACCCCCTTGTGGACAGTAACAATATCAGAACACAGGCCATCATATTTAATGCACTGAGTCCTATTACTGAGATAGTTGGTGAACCAATTAACTGCTTGCTCCGAGAGTCCTGATTGCAAGAGCCTAAGTTTTAAAATATCGTGGTCAACCATGTCAAACGCTTTCGACAAATCAATAAAAAGAGATGCACAATGTTGTGTCTTGTCAAGTGCAACAGAAATGTCATTTACCACCTTCATTGCAGCTGTGATGGTACTATGCTTTTTTCCTGAAGCCTGATTGATATTTTGATAAAATGGTGTTAGAATGTAAAAACACCTTAACTTGCTCACTCACAAGAGCTTCAAGAACTTTGGCCAGCACTGATAAATTAGATATTGGTCTATAATTAGTTTAAATTGCTAGGTCACCCCCTTTTAATAAAGGGAGAACAAAAGCTGATTTCCATACAGAGGGAATTTCATTCTTCTCCACTGTAAGATTAAAAAGGAGGCTTTGCTACAAAATCAGCTGCCAGTTTCAAAAAGTAAGGATCAATGAAATCAGGTCCAGAGGATTTTCTGGGAACTTAATCTTTGAGGGCTTTATGAACTTCGTGAACAGAGAAGGGTACAAAGTTGAAAGGCTGACCACTATACATTGCGAGGGTTTGGAGCACAAGAGGCGTAAGTCACATCTTGGGCAAAAATAAGTTTTATACATCATTTTAAAGGTCTTGATGAGCTCTATCAAATGGTAAAAAAAAATATGGTCCCAATAATAGTTACGTTTTAAAATAAAGGCTGAAAACAAAAAGGCGTAAGTGAAAAACTTCAATCGAGTTTGGAGCGAAATAGGCGTAAGTGTACTGAGCTTGGCGCACAAAAGATGTAAGTGCAGGTCAAGTGCATTTACGCCTTTAGTGCACTAAAGAATTCATACAAGAACTGCACTGGCACCCTTCAGTGCAGAAAAATGGCGCCACAGAGGAGAAGGCAATATACTGCACAACAAGTGCTATTGAGTTTGATTGGAGAATTTCTTATACCCACAAGGGAAAAGGAAGAACTACATTATTCTGATGGTGAGGAAATAGCTGTATAATGGAAGTACTATTAAATGATAAATCTGAAAACAAAATATTGACCAAATGCCTGTGCTGACTGTTCGCCAGCTAGCTAGCCAGCCAGCTAGCTAGTTAGCTTTTGAACTCATGGGCTTATAAACAAAGCCCATGACTGCTGATGTAATTGCGTGCTAGCAAGCTAGATTGCATTAGCAAACTAGCTAGCTCTGAGTTAGCTTGTCCTGATCATTTGATCAGTATTTTCTAGTGTTTAACTACCATACAAACTGCAAACTAGCTAGGTTATGTAGTCTAATCTGGCAATTGGAGAGCTAGCTATCTGAATATACATCTCTATAACAATATTTATTCAACTTACATAGCTAGCAACCATCTTACTGGCCATGCGACCTAGCTAGCTTTCCATCCTACCTAGTTAACTGGCCATATGAACTAGATAGCTGTGTCAAAAATCCAGCTAACTACACTGAGAACACAGCTAGCTACCACTTTGGCCAACTTGCTAGATAGTATGACCAGCTTTTTTATTTCAGACTGCAGCTCCAAACTTTGATTATTACTGTGCAGACTCTGGCTCCAAATGATGTCACCGGAGCAAGATGGCAGCAGCTGTATGCAGGATATTTTGGCTAGGCTGACCAAACGTCCTCTTTTGCCTGGACATGTACACTTTTCATGTCCCGTCCGGGGCATCCGGGGGGTTTTTATAAACTGATGATAATGTCCGGTTTTCCATGTGTTTGTGTGTGTGTGTGTGTGTTAGAGTGCGGCACGGGCCGCATATTTCTGTCCGAACCCGAACCGAGCCCGACATTATTTAATGACCAAAGCACTGAGTTTGTGTCACACAGTTGTTA
>NC_065519.1:35117407-35122137 GCF_006386435.1 Epinephelus moara
TATTTTATTTTCAGCGTTTAATCAAGGCGGAGGCGGGCAGCTGGAGGTCCGAGACTTCCAGCGAGGGGAGAGGTAGAAACAAACAGCCAATGTGTGTCTGTGTGTTATGTTCAGGTGTTGTCACGTAAATAACAGTGCCCAAGCAATAAACAGGACAGACAATAGGATTTTATTTTTTTTTACACTACATTTTCACTGAAAGCTGACCAAATCCGACCCGAGCACGAATACAATTTATAGCTACATTTTTGACCAAACGGTTAGGGGGCTCGGATCGCCACACTCTAGTGTGTGTATGTGTCCCCTATTGGGGCCTATCTGAATTTCTGTCTTTGAGAGATATTAGCCTATTTTGTAATATAACTGAATTTTCTATTCATACATATAAATTTTAAATATATTAAAATGATAAGGCATCTTTGAGTAAGCTGCGAGTATCATTTAAGTAGGCTATGTCGTGGCCGGCCGAGTGTCCTCTTTTTTGGAAATCAAAATATGGTCACCCTAATTTTGGCTTTACTTTCGTATAACAGGAGGAGGCAGAGACACGACATTCATTGTGTGTTCTTGACACTGACTGACTGACAAACACACACACACACACACACACACACACACACTCACAGGCTATAAAACCTATAAGATATAGTACACAAACTTCAATTGAAGAATTAAAAAAAAAAGGTTTAAAAAATATACGGTATGCAAATTAAATTGATGAAAGGTTATTCACATTATGTTCTAATAGTGAGTGTAAAAAGCTGATGATTTGAGATTGTAAATAATAATTCATGGGGCTATCTATCTATTATAGGTCAGGAACAATCAGAAGATTGAAATGAAATGCTGGCCTGAGCTACATAGACAGAAACAATAAGTCAGTGCCAGCCAGGGCAGTAAAACCCAAGGATTGCAGGACATGCAGATATAAGTGCAATGCAAAAGTTGGAGAACCTGAGAGGCAGGATATTTTTAAACATTTCTGGGAAATGGGGGACAAAAATAGGCAGAGGGACTTTATCATACATCACATAGCACCACAAGAAAAAAAAAGAGGAAAAAAGCAGGGTTCCCGCAGGCAGAACACCTTGATTTACAGCCTAACTGTATCTGATGCAAAAGTTAGAGTCTGTAAAGATTTTTCTTGAAGACACTTGACATCTCAGAAAAGATGGCCAGATCTTCACTTTCAAACACTACAGGAGATGGCATGTATGAAAGTCCTAAAGGTAAAAAACACACACCCAAAAACAAGATTTCAGACGCTGACAAAAATAAAGTTAAGGAGCACATCAAGTCCTTTCAGACAATAGAAAGTCACTATTGTCGCAAAGACACTACTAAGGCCTATCTTGAGGGGATGCTTAATCTAAGAAAAATGTATGAGCTTTACACACAGAAGTGCATTGAGTGGAAAACAACACCAGTGAAAGAAAGCATGTACAGGAACATCTTCACCAGTGAATTCAACATAGCATTTCACACCCCGAAGAAGGATGCCTGCAGACAATGTGAAGCATTCCAAAATCTCCCACAGCATGAGAAGACCCACCAGACTGAAGAATATTTGGCTCATCAGTCAAGAAAAGAACAGGCAAGGGAGCATAAAAATAAAGACAAGGAGGCAGCCCAAACTACACAGTCACTAAAAGCCATTACATTTGACCTTGAACAAGTGCTCACCTCACCCTGGTGCAATGTGAGCAGTTTATATTACTCCCGCAAACTCAGCACATGCAACTTGACTTTGTATGAACTGGACACGAAGGATGCACACTGCTTCATGTGGCATGAGGGAGAGGGGGGGAGAGGGTCATCTGAGATCAGTACATGTGTCTATAACTACCTTCGCAGCCTCAGTCCAGAGGTGAACCATATCATTATGTATTCTGATACGTGTGGGGGGCAAACAGAAATGTTGGATTTAGTGCCATGTGCCTTCGAGCTGTCCAGGACCTTCCTCTGCTCATCATCGACCACAAGTTCCTCGAGTCAGGACACAACCAAATGGACTGCGACAGTGTCCATGCAGCTGTTGAGACAGCACAAAAGAGTGTGCCTGTGTACTCTCCAGATGGATATTATACTCTTGTTAGGACTGCCAGACGCAAACATCCTTACAAGGTACATGAGCTGAACCACAAGGAGTTCATAGACTTTAAAACTGTGGCGTCAACGAAAATAAAAAACAAAAGGAAAGATAACGAAGGGCAGCAAGTCAGCTGGCTCAAAATGAAGTGGACGCGCTACATGAAACAAGAAAAGAATGCAATTCTGTTCAAATATGACATGGATGCCTCATTCAGGAAACTTGTGGTCAATAAGGATTAGTCCAGGGGCCAAAGGGCTAATTTCACAAATTGGTATCACTTAAAGGGACCAAACAATTTTGGTATTTTTGACTTCCTCTATGTCTCTAGTTTACATTTTGGTATGATAGACCTGCCTATTTAGTAGCTTAATAAAAAAATTTGGATGATCTTTGGGTCCTCCTCAAAATTGAAAATAGTCAAAATTGAGGCTTCTCCAAAAGGGATGGTGTCTGCCTTAGCACATGAATCTCGGGAAATAATTATCAGAATGTCACCAAATTTGGACTGAATGTTCACAGACAGTTGCTGCACACAATGCAGCAAAGATTTCATCAGTACCTTGCTCCTTTTAAAAATGTATACACCTAAACACACATGAATTATAGGCGGACATGGAATAAGGAATAAAAAATCCAAAAGGCATGTATATATGTGTTTGCCATTATTAATGTAAATAAGCCAATCACCCTAAAATTGCATTCATATGTGCCAAAGAATGTCATCTTATCTTAAAAGTAGGTTATTAGATTATTCACCTCACCATCTGATGTCACCAGCCCCTGACAGGTAACTAGTGCAGCCAGAACTTCAAACAGACTAATAGAATGGGGCTCTATTAGTACAGGGGCTAAAGGGATCATTTTCACAACTTGGTAGGCCCCTCTCACCCACGGGGACCAAACAATTTTGGCATTTTTATCTCTCTAGAGGTCTCTAGTTTATATTTTAGTATGATAGCCCTGCCTATCTAGTAGCTTAATTATAGTTATCACTCTGTAAACAAACTAACACCCGTGTAGGCAAAACACTACAAATAGGGTGAAAAATTAACTAATAGATATCCCCATGTAACTTGCCCAGTTGATCACTCATATTAAGACAAGTATTTTTTGTATTACAAATTTTCTGAAATATTTTATTTAAATATGCACCACTTTTGTTAATGAAGACAATCACAGGGAGGGGAAATTGATTATGCAGTTACTGTGCTAACACTCAGTGTTACTGTAGCCTACAGTAGTCCTACTAGTACTCAGAGCTGCCCAGTTGCTATTTGACCCATAACTAGGAGGCAAAGGGAGTGCTACCACTTGCCTAAGGCGGACTCCCAGGCTAGCAGAGGGAAGGAGGTGCCTTATTTCTCCATTGTAGGCCGTCCTAAAATAGGGGGGCCACCTGCTGCCCTCATCCTAACTAACACTATTATAGAGCTACTATACTGAAATTGAATGTCAGCGGAGAGCATGGAGAGACAGCAATGGCAGACTTCGAATCAGGTGAGAAGAGACAGGAGCTGTGGCTGGTGAGTCCGTAAAACAGAGGGAGAGATGGCATAAGGCAGAGCACAGAGATAATGTCAACGCTAGGAACACGAATTAGAATTTAGACCATCTAGAAACGTTATATAGTATAGCATTTACTCTGTCACATCATTCATCGTCCACATCACTATCATTCAGCTCCGGAAAACATTCCAGCTCATTTGCCTGGTTGCTGCAGGTTTGTAGTTACACATATCCGTGCAATGCAGACCACTTTGCAGACATGGTCATTCTGAAAGTTTAGTGAGCAGGAGCATGATAGTAGGTCCAATACAGCCTCTGGTGCAGGCGTACCTCGCATCCACTCAATGGCCAGATCCCCATCATGGATCTTCCATCCATGATCCTTTGGATTTGGACTGCACTCCAGACTCCTCCGCCAGATAGCAGCCTGATAGTTTGCTCATAAGACATGCATGTAGAGACAATTTTCACAAGGTGGAAGCTGACTGGAGTCTATTTTTCCACGCCTTGTACAAAATAGCTGGTAGCGAAGCGTGTTAACTTCAGTTGTGTTTGTGGAAGGCAGGTACATCTGACATGCGAAATAGGTCATCTGAGACCTCCCAGGAGCTTCCCAATTCTGAATGTGTCTTGGCAGGTCTTGTTTGTCTTCAGTTTTTTAAATATGGCTGACTTTCCACAGCCACTGAAAGCGCTAACTGTATGGGAAGCTGTTTGGGCTTAACTATACAGACCAGTGAGCAGTGATAACTAACATGTCTTTGGGGTCGTCAAGTGGGAACCTCCTTTCACCAGTGTTTCGTCTAGTTGGTCCCACGACACCTCCAGGAGGCTAGACAGTGATCTCTGGCATCCCAGAGACACTCCCCTAATGCCAGGTCTCACTGCTCCCCGCACCAACCCAACATCCTCCTTTACCTTACTTACACATGGCTTTCTCANCCAGAGACACTCCCCTAATGCCAGGTCTCACTGCTCCCCGCACCAACCCAACATCCTCCTTTACCTTACTTACACATGGCTTTCTCAGCCTAAACAGCACTGCCACCTTCAACAAACCTAGGCTCCGTACATGCGAGCTCCAGGTAGAGACAGTGCCGATACTACCTATCCTAGCACATTCACCATACTC
>NC_065519.1:35123728-35125762 GCF_006386435.1 Epinephelus moara
GCATTTGCAAGATCTAAAAATATTACAGCAGGTCCCTTTTTTTAATCTTTGCTGCCTGAATCTGGTGCCAGATCATGCTGGTATGCTCTAAACACCCTGCAAAACCTGGTATTCCTGCCTTCTGCACCATAGTATGTATTAAGCTATTTCTTTCTAAGTAGCTAGCTAATCTCTGCGCTACTACAGTAAAGAAAATCTTCCCCTTCACATTCAAGAGAGAAATCATCCAGAATTGGCTAAGGTCCACAGACTCTTTCTCCTTAGGAATGAGGACACCCCCTACCCTACGCCATGCTCTTGGGATAATTTGTTTCTCCCAAACTATTCTTAGCTGTTTCCACAAAAATTTAACGATATCAGGTTCACTTTTATAAACCTGGTAGGGGACTCCAGTAGGCCCTGGGGCCGAAGAAGCCTTTGCACACCAGACCACCTCCTGAACTTCCTTCCACCTAGGTGGCCTGACATCCATCTCATGCTCTATCCCTCCCAATGGAGGGATATCCGGTGGAAAACCTACTATCCTGTTCTTCTCTAAATCTATGTATTTCTCAAATATTCTTCAGCCTCTAGCCTTTCTGCTTTAAGCTGCCCTCCCTTTTCCTGGCTAAACAATCCTTCAACAAACTTAAAAGGGTCCCTGAAAAAACCTGTCCTTACATGTTCCTTCTTCCTCCTCTTTTTCCTGAGATGCTCTGCCCTTCTAAGAACTGCTAGCCTGCTTCTCAACTCCTCTTGCAACGCATTAATTCCCTCCCTTTCTTCTTCTGTAGCCTTTTTCCACTGTTTTCTTAACTGTCTCCTTTCCTTAACTAACTTCCCTATTTCTCTTTGCCGTCTAGACTTACCTGACTATACCCTCTCACCCCTCTTTCTCTCATGCATCCCAAACCTCTCTGCACCATATGAGTAACTTATATCTCCCATCGTTTCTGTTGCATTTCCTCTAAGCCTGCTTAAGATTACTGACAAATCTCTATTAACTATCTCCCATTCTTTACTGTCATTTGCCCCAGGCCATCTAACTCTAACCTTTTGCTTCATGGTTCTCTCTGACTGGCATACTGACCTCAGTGTCACCTGCATCCTCTCTTACCACCCCCTCCTCCTCCTCCTCCTCCTCCTCCTCAGTGGCAGTGTTACTGATATCCTTCTACCTGTCGCTGGACTTCATCCAGCTGACTTCTTAGGAAGTACTGATCAAGGATGAGGGCAGCAGGTGGCCCCCCTATTTTAGAATGGCCTACAATGGAGAAATAAGGCACCTCTTTCCCTCTGCTAGCCTGGGAGTCCGCCTTAGGCAAGTGGTAGCACTCCCTTTGCCTCCTAGTTATGGGTCAAATAGCAACTGGGCAGCTCTGAGTGCTAGTAGGCTACAGTAACACTGAGTGTTAGCACAGTAACTGCATAATCAATTTCCCCTCCTTGTGATTGTCTTCATTAACAAAACTTGTGCATATTTAAATAAAATATTTCAGAAAATTTGTAATACAAAAAATACTTGTCTTAATATGAGTGATCAACTGGGCAAGTTACATGGGGATATCTATTAGTTAATTTTTCACCCTATTTGTAGTGTTTTGCCTACACGGGTGTTAGTTTGTTTACAGAGTGATAACTATAATTAAGCTACTAGATAGGCAGGGCCATCATACTAAAATATAAACTAGAGACCTGTTGAGAGATAAAAATGCCAAAATTGTTTGGTCCTCGTGGGTGAGAGGGGCCTACCAAGTTGTGAAAATGATCCCTTTAGCCCCTGTACTAATAGAGCCCCATTCTATTAGTCTGTTTGAAGTTCTGGCTGCACTAGTTACCTGTCAGGGGCTGGTGACATCAGATGGTGAGGTGAATAATCTAATAACCTACTTTTAAGATAAGATGACATTCTTTGGCACATATGAATGCAATTTTAGGGTGATTGGCTTATTTACATTAATAATGGCAAACACATATATACATGCCTTTTGGATTTTTTATTCCTTATTCCATGTCCGCCTATAATTCATGTGTGTTTAGGTGTATACATTTTTT
>NC_065519.1:35125853-35149022 GCF_006386435.1 Epinephelus moara
GGCAGTGAGGCATAATTCTAACATTTAAACTGTAAGCATGACACATTTTTAATGTCATGGTTTTCCTGGGGTTATAAACATAGGGTTAAATCAGCTGAAATAGAGTGATGGTATAAATAGTTTTTAATTCATACAATGTTAATGATAATTGACAATTCAAAGATTTAAACTGTCAGAAAGAAAATAACATGGGGTTCCTGGAGTTACTTACATGGGGTTAAATAAACTGATATATTTAGAGTATTGTAGAAACTGTTTTTGAATGGGCTCACTGTTACTGTTTTTTAATGAAATTATATTTAGAGTATTGTATGAACTGTTGTTGAATGGGCTCACTTTTACTGTTTTTTAATGAAATTACATTTAGAGTATTGTACAAAAACTGTTTTTGAATGGGCTCACTGTTACTGTTTTTTAATGAAATTATATTTAGAGTATAGAGTATGGTACGAATGTTACAAATGTTATGTTACAGTATGTTGTCAATGATGATTAATAAAATAAAAAAAATGTGGCTTATTTTGGCTTGTTACTCTGTCTCTATTCCAGTATCATCATATTTTGAATGTCACTTACGCCCATAGCAACAAACAATAGGTAATAAAATGTTGGCGCACAAAAGGCGTAAGTGACGTTTTGGCTAAAAAGTTGTATTTTTGTAGTTAAAAAAATAATAATTCTTTAAAATATGGATTCTGTGAAGCCTAATCTCTATAAAAGTGTAGATTGCTCAAATATGTTGTTTTTAATCAAGTAATTACAATCAATGAAAAGTTTGTTTTAGCTCTGCTATAAAATTCTGAAAATGTCACTTGTGCTCCAAACCCTCGGTCGGTGGGGGGTCTCTCAGAGACAGATCCCACAGAATCAAACAGAGAACCGGAAGATATAAAATGCTTGTTAAAACAATTCAATACCTCCATTTTGTCATAGACAGGGACAGAATCATTTAAAACATATGTAGGTAGAGCTTGAGTGCTTTTACTCACAGAAAGAGAATTAATAACTTTCCAAAATTTCCGTGGATCATTTAGGTTCTCAGTGGTGACAGACACTTAATATTCAGATTTGGCTTTTTTGATAAAAGAAGAGCATTTGTTTCTCAGTTGTCTGAAAACAAGCCAATCAATGGGAGAACCTGTTTTCCTTGCCTTGGCCCAAGCCAGGTTACGCTCATGAATATTTTCTGCCAGCTCTGGAGAGAACCAGGGGTTTTCTCGCCCCTTTACCCTAAATCTCTTAATAGGGGCATGTTTATTCACAATTTGCATAAAACCATCCCTAAAGAATGTCCAAGCTAGGGATGGTTTTATGCACATTGTGAATAAACATGGGGTGAATGAAACTTTAGTAAAAAGTAGTTTTAGTACTGTTTTGGAATGTCTAAAACAACATTACCTGAACCACTGTGACGAAATGTATTGGTCATTTGAGGCAATTCTGTTAAATCTTAGGAATGTATGATGCACAAACACTTTCATCGGCTCCATTGATTTAGACAGTTTAAGGGCTTTTTAAAAATGTATGTCCTATTGCTTTGGGCTGGAGAGTTGGCAGTGGGAGGGGTAATCTGTCTTCACACTGAATATGCAAAAGGCGCTGTTTACAGGACAGGCCAGGTAAATAGCATCCACCCACCACCAACCACACGTAGAGACACACACCTTAACAGCTGAAAAAGTCCTTATGTGGCATTTATTTAAATCACCATACCATTTACAGAATTATACTACATTATTCTGCCGTGCCATCTGCTGAAAAATATTTACCTCAAAACATGTGACTTCAACCTGCAGGACATTTTATGATGTTTACAGCGAAGCGAAGCAGTGCAGTGCATTTGTGCTTTGAGATTCCTGTGTTATTAGCAATCCTATGCAATTTCAGCTGTCACCATTAACAAACATTTTCTGCAGGAATTGCATTTTCTAGTAGTGTGAATGCTATTGAGATTTTTTTTTCTTATTCCTATTATTCACCATTCTTTTTTTGGCATCTAACTACTTCTGCATACTTTCAGTTACAGACATGGGTGACAAGACTGAATTGTTAAACTATAAGTTAGCTTTTTGAATTCTATTCCTGTTTTTGTATAATCTCAATTTATGTTTTTATGCTGTTTTTAGACATTTTCTGAGTTTATACTGGGTGTGAATTGCTCTGAATGTGGGTGACATTACTGATGACATTACCCAATCTAGACCTTTCTGTCTTTCTGCCTTACGACTTAAAATCTTGTAGCAACCACATATTTTACTCTTCATACACAATTTCTACATAAAAACATACAGATTTTTGTCTTCGTTCAGATGATGTGCCCATTTAAGCAAAAAGACTTGCACTTTTTAATTTCCTGCCTCAAAGCAACAAGAGGAGAAAATAGGCAACACAGTAACAGAATATTGGTTTATATTTGACCAGCGCTGCTATGTTGTACCTTTTGATCTCAGTTTTTTCAGCCTTTGTTTTTGCTGTATTGGAAACAGTAAGGCACCAGTATGGAACACTTCCAGTTCACTCCTGTTAACTCTCGCTTTTACAGCCAAACAGGGCACTAAAATATGTGTATGAATATGTTTATGACAAAGCATGAATCTTGGCATGAATTCTATTATTTTTACAAACTGACATCATGATGCAGTTATTTTGGCATCCTATTGTATTGCATTGCAATTAAATCACAACAAAACCTGTTAATTTTGAATTCATACCGCTGTAGTACACAAGATTAAATCATCCAATGTGATTTACTGGATACAGTGAATATTTATTGATTTGACACACCAATTATGGAACTACCACTCTGCAGCTGGGACGGAACGTCTGTAGTTGGTGTCCAACCAGGAAATCCTGGCACGGATCTTAGCTAGCAGGTCATCAACTGGGTACCGGATAGCCTCTGGTAGTGCTGGAAGCACAAGTCATCCAGACAGAGTTCCTGGAGAAGGCGGTAAAATTCACCAAGCTGTGTGCGCTTCCAGAGGATGTTATGGAGCCACGCGATGGCATTTGTTTTTCCTATGTGTCTGGGACTACCAAATTAGGTACAAAGCAGCTAACTCTGTGATGTCAGACATGGTTAATGACAGAAAGAAATGGTGGAAAGAAACTTTCTTGATATTTATGGGGATAAGCCCTTCCTCCTTCCAGACGCTTCTCACGCAGTGGACTGGAAAAAAACACAAATGACCCCACGTTCAAACTTGTGTGATCCTACAGTCAAACTTGCGTAACACATTGTTAAAATTTGCACTGCTCTCGTTGTGAGCACACATTTATAGTCAAGATGGCAATGAGGATAACCAAAATGGTAAATTATTAATCTCATTTAACGCCTAACTTTAGTGGAACTGAAGATATCAGATATGGAATTTATCTGAAGATCCTCTGATTCTAAATGAGACAAAACTTTTCTATGGATGCCAGTTTTTTTGCCACAGCGAAGGCTAAAATATGTCCTGCAATAAATGGTCAGGCTTGTTATTTTTAGCCTGGCTGATTTCTGAAAAACATGCAGCCCTTACTGGCCAGCTAACAGGAGTGTGGAGCCAGTACTCAATGGTTTAAAACAGTCAATATTTTTTTTCAGCAACTGTGAATCTCCACAACTAAATGAGATCATTCAGCATACAGTCATAAATGTGCACATAAATATTACACTGATTGGTCCAGTTTGTGAGATTAGCTGGGGACAGACAGATACACACATTAACACATGCATACACTGATCTCGCAAACTGGACCCATCAGTGTGGATATTGTCTGAGTGAAAATGTATTTTTACAAATTTAAACATACAAGTTCAGATCTTTGTTCAAGGGTCCTTACATCATATTTTGCAAATTCTCACATCAAGTCTACAAGCTCTTGCATTTTGCAACATATTTACCTTCATAGCTTCTCTTCATCTTAGTTTATATGTAAAATAAAGGGATAATTTTACTAAATGTCCTACTGTGAATTGATGTGTATAGCTATTAAGTTGCATCCTTCTCCTTGCAGACTGACTTGTCCTTCATGCCTTCAGTTGGGCTAGAGATTATCACCAAAATGGGTGTGCACATTCCAGACTATGTGGAGGCCTGGATTGAGATAGACACTAATTTGTATCATGAGAGTTCCCTTAATGCTAAGGTCACCATGAGTAGAAACCAGATGCGACTGTCCATCCGTGCCCCTGAATCAAACACTCAGCTGTTCAGCATTAGGTCAGTGACAGCATTAAAACACCTTTAGTGGTTGCTAGCATCATGTTGTTCTTGCTCACCACTTCTCTTTCATTTTGAAATCCAGCAACAAGCTGCTGTCAGTGTCCTCTGGTCAAACACCAATAGTGCCATCCCTGGTGGAGGACCAGACTAACTCAGGTGACTGTCGTCACCTTTTCAGTGGTCTGAAATTGTGCACAATTGTGCAATACTCCAATGCTACTTCCATGGACCAGGCCCAATATTACTCCCTGACTGGAGAAAGCAGGTAAGTTAAGAAAGCATTTTTTTATTTTTTTAGTTTTAGTTTAAGAAATTACTATTTGGGTAGGTAATCAGTTACTGTAATTAATTAATATTTCAATTTCCCTAATGCAGTACTCTATGATTATAACTAACCGAATAGTAAACAGACCTAAAGAGAGAGCTAAGATAATAGAACGTGTGTTGTTTTCTCAGGTTTGCAGTTGAAATCCAGCCAACAGGGGAAGTTTCAGAGTATACTGTCACCATCGCTGATGAAACGGTCAGAGAGGGTAAAAAAGATCGTCATAAGGTAGACTCTCTGAAGCTTACCCTGAAGGCAGAAGGTATTGCTATAAGATAATGTGTCTGTGTTTGTGTGTTTGTGCACATGTAAGGGGCCAGCCCACTATCCCTAACAATTGCATCCATACTGGACAATGCCACACCTCCTGATTGACATCCAGTGCTAATGTTGAGTGCCAAACCAGGACATAGTGTGTCTTTTTCATGGCAAGGTGGGCAATAAGGTTGCCAAGTTTTACCAAGTAATTGGTATTTGTCATTGAACATAATCCTGGGTTTTGTGTAACTATCCCAGGTTGTTATGGGCATGTACTGGAACTGTACGGTCCAGAATATATAGATGTGCATCACAAGATTCAGCCCTTATTAATCACTACATTCTTGTACATCTAATAAGGGTATAATAAGTGATCTTATGGTATTGATATAGGCACCTGCCCTAATAGATCTTGAAGCACCAGTTGCCACTTGTTGCCCAGCAGATGAACACTGACAAATGAATTTAATTCCTGCTGATCCTAGGGTCTCATTCATCCGAGGCCACTGCATCTCTGAAATACAACCGCAACCAGAACACTCTCACCACTGACGTTGTAATTCCCAACTACGATGTGGAAGCAGGCATCAAGCTGGCTATAACTGACAGTGATGCCAAAGAAAAGAAGATGAGAGGTATCACCATTGATGTCACCAACAGAAACATCCCGCAACTGACTTTTGTTGGACGCACAAGGTACATGTACAAATCTTTATTTTATTATTCCTAATGATAGATAATGCCAAAGTTTCAACTGTGCTGTGTGCTTTCTTTAGACTATTTTGTTTTAGCAGGGAATGTATGATGAGAACATCCCCTGACATGCAAATAATTCTGAAACTGAGTTGCAGTTCTAAATGCCCTAGTTTTAAATGTAGACTTGACATGATGAAGGAAGCCACGCTGCAACTCCTACTGGTCATTCCGTCTCTGAAAACCGATGCCTCCATCACTGCAACCCTGAAGAGGGATGAGGATGTGCTCATGGACTTGGAGACACTCATCAACCTCCCTGAGACATCCTTCCAACAGAAAGTTTTCCTCAAATACAGTAACTGTCAGCCATCACTCACAGCTTTAGCACAGATGACAGATGAACAAAATTCATGAATTTAAATATTTGCGGATGCATTTGGATTTTCTCTCAACAGGTGATGACAAGTTTGTGGTGGAACTGAAATCTGATCTGAATTCAGAGATTCAAAAAGTAATCCCAAATATGGAGGATCATCATAAGCAGCTTCTTAACCTCATTGATCATATCCTGGACCAGAAAGTGGCAAAGACTGATATGAAACTGCGTCACATAGTCACCAAAGGACTTGAGGTAGGTATATTTATTACGTTCTCAAAAGACCTTATGTTTCCAATTCTAATCAGTCTAATTTATTATATTTAAAAGAGTAAATAATATTGATGAAAAGTTAGCCCATTGGCCAGTGACATACTGACTAGTTTGGGAGTAGATAGTGCTACCATGTGGCCATTTATAAAACTTCATGTTGTGCACCATATTTAAAGGAGTACTCAGATTTAGTATTAGACTCTTATGACAGTGTTGGACTCGCTGGACAGATAGAAAGAAAAATTGATACAGCAGAGCTAGTCTTTTTTATTACATGCATTTTCTTTAGTGCTTTCAAGCTGTACTGTTTTTGTTCTGGGTGAAATGTTATCTTCGTGTCATCCTGAAGGCAGGTGATATATGGTTAGACAAACTGATACCGCGCATACCCTATCTTGCTAACCTACGAAGTAAGAGGAGCATCTCAGATCTCACCCTACCTGCCCTGCCTGAAAAACTGTATCTGCAGTTGTAAGTGTTTAATTAATAAAGTTTAAGAATATTACTTGCTTTAAGGTATTATCGGGCATAAAACCTAACTCAGCAGTTCAGTTATACTAATTGTTCTGTCCTGGAATTACCTATCTATGTACAGTTCATCAATACATTTTCAAATGTAAAGTTCAAAATTGGCAAATTTATATGTATGTTGCATTTTCTTTTACCTCAACAGTGACACCTTGTTCCAATATCAGTTCAACAAGTATAAGATGGCCTTCTCACTTCCTCTTCCACATGGAGGCAAACAGTCAGAAGACCTGAACATCCCAACCACTCTGTCTATTCCCCTTATAGGTTTACCAAGCATAGGCCTATATATTCCTGCTAAAAATTATCCACTACCATCATTCACTATACCGCCTTCTTTGGATTTTACTCTTCCTCTTCTCGGTCTGGCTGAGGCATCCACCAAGATAAACAGCAACTTCTACAGCTGGGAAGGCTCCATCTCTGGGGGCAACAACACTGTCAGTGTCCCAAGCTACATTGTACAGTATAAATCTTTGGCACAATCACCTTTCAACCTACTGTCCTACAAGCTTGAAGGTAACATCTTTTTAAAATACTAATTCTTAATAGTAAATCAAAAATGGTGTGGGCTTTTGTTACATTGGCTAAGACAACGAGGCATGATGGATATTCAAAGAATTCTTGATGAGATGAGAGTCTGGAGCACAGAGTTATAGTAGGAGCTTTTAATAAGGTGCAGCAACTAACATTTTTTGGCATTAAGCATGTATTTATCAGAACTTATTCTACATCTTTGCCTGTGCTGTAACAGATACCAATAATATTATCTTTTCTGTCTATCTGTATTAAGGAATCGGAATGATGTCAGGAAGAGACGACGACAATCTCAAGTATCTTCTGAATAGTTCCTTCAGCCATAGCCTCATTGACACAAGTATCAGTGTCTTAGAAACATTAAGGGTAACTAATAAATTAAATGCAAGAGCTAACTATAAGATTGAAGCCTCTAGTTCAGTAGGCCTACAAGCCTTTCTCTACTATTCTGCTCAGTCAACCTCAACTCTAGATTCAGATGAAGTCTCGGGAGATGGCACTGTGGATGGATCACTTAAAATTGGTTCATTCTACACCAACACCTCCTACACCCACAACTACAATGTGCGTCCACTAGATAGAGAAGGAAGAGGAGAGTCCACCCTACACTTTAACTCACCATTCATCAAAGTTCACAACATGATCTATGGAACCTACACAAACTCTGTGTTGAACATTGTTTCCAAAACCAATACCCAGGATGATGCCCTCAAGCATTTAGCAGAGCTCAAATATAAAGATGCACAACTGACTCTGAAGCTTAATGCTATTGCCACTGCCATGGGCAATTCACTTAGTAACAAGGTTGAGCTTGGTGTGTCCAGTCACATGGCCATCCTCAGAATTGAGTCACAGGCAGATGATGACATACATAGGGCATACTCACTTATAACAGGATCCCTGGATTCAGATGGGCTTAAGGTAAACTCTGACGGTTCCCTCACCTTTGACACAGGTCGTGGATTACACAAAGCTTCTGTTATGGCTGACAGACATGGTCTGACCACAAGTGGAACTAACAGCTTTCAGTGCAGCCCTATCACAGTAGAGAATATCTTCCATGGCGCTATAGACAACAATGGAGCCTCCCTGTCCTCCAGGACAAAAGCAATGGCTGAGGAGAGCAGAGGAGAGCTGAACATTGAAGGTAAAATCACAGCTGCAGAAGCTTCTTTGAATGGTATTCTCAAGGCCAATGCATATGATACAGCCACAAGAAACAACATGGATATTGTTCTAAACCGAAGGGCTCTGACCTTTACTAGCTATAGCACTGGAACATTGAAGCAGATGAATACAGAAAATAGCCACACGCTGACCCTCACTCTGTGGACCCTAGCCCTTCACTCCAAGACTAACAACGTTATCTGTGAAGATATTTACTATAAGCAAGACACCAAGGTTAATATGAAACCATTTGTAATGTCATTTGATGTGACAAATTATCTCAAGTTTTATGATGTTACTTTGAACAATGAAGGCCACATGAAGCTTGAGCCAGTTAAGGTTGACCTTAGTGGAAGTATGAAGGGATCTTATGGAGAAGAACACAACATTAAACATATCTATGAACTCAAGTATGATGATATGGCTGGCACAATGAAATACAGTACGTTTGGAAATGTAATGGATGCCCAGCTAAGTCACAACTGTGAACTTGAGTTTGCTGGACTTTCCTCCAAGTCAAACTGTGAGGCACGGATAAATTCTGAACCTCTATCTTTTGAAAGTACTATTCGCACCATGGCACTGCCTTTTAGCCTCACGGTCGATGTGCTTGTCAACAGTGATGGTGAAATTAATATATATGGGAGGCACACTGGACAGCTATACAGCAAGTTGTTAATTAAAGCGGAGCCCCTAGCTGTTGCATATTCGCATGACAGTCGGGTATCAATCACACATATGCTTCCAAATGGGGATTTTTCCACCAATTTAGACAACAAATTTGATGGCCTCCTGACTCCAAGTGACCAATCTCTGACCTGGAAAGTGAAATCTAAACTAAACAATCATGCTTACAACCAGGACATTGGTACTTACAATAATCCTGAGAAGATTGGATTTGAGTTGTCAGGAATAATGTTAACGGACATTTTCAGCAAAATGAGCGAAGATAAGATTTCAGATATACAAGAATTTAGTATAGCTGGTTTTCTCATTTATGACAAGAACAGTGACTGTCATATCATTTACATCCCATTCATTGAGAGCTTTCCTGTTGCTTTTGAGCAGCTGAAGAATACATTTGTGCAAGCCTTAGAATCACTTCAACAGTTCATCAACAGTTTAGACTTTAATCAGCTAATCACAGACTTTAGAGCCAAGTTGGATCAGCTACCAATGCAAGTGGGTGACTTCATGCGAGTCACAGGCATAGAGAACAAAGTGAATCAAGTAAAAGCAAAACTGGATTATTTGATCAATGAATTTGCTGTAACAATGGATGACTTTGAGGTCGCAATGAACAACTTGAGAAAGAACATGGAAAATATTGTAATGAACATTGCCACCAAAATTGGTGAACTCATCCTTACAGTCAAAGACTATGTTAAGACCAGACACTTTGCTGACAAGATAACAAATATACTTTCACAACTTGGAAATAAGCTTTGGGAATTAAATGAAAAGTATCAGATCAAGCAGTCACTTGTCAAAGCACTTGATGCCATCGAGGACATTATCGGACAGATTGACTTACAGAAGCTCACAGAGGGCAATGCCACATGGCTGCGAGAACTTGATTTTAAATATGGAATCTTGGGGAAAATCAAAGACAAACTGTCCAAAATGAAACATGCCACTGAGAACTTTGACATCCACATGTTTTTCCAAAATATAAAAGACTACCTTCTTTCAAGTGATTTGATCATGTATGTTGAGCAGCTATCATATAAAACCCCCTCTTTGGAGATAGAGAAAGTGATGGAATCTATAAATGATGTTATTGTCAGCTGGATTGATGAATATGAAATCCCCAACAAAATCAATACAATGTATTCTTACATTAGGGATCTAATTGTAAAATATGGTCTTGATGATAAATTCAAAGAATTAATGGATCAGGTAGTGATTCTCATTGAGGAATTCAAGATTGAAGAGACTGTGCAGTCAATGGTAGATGCTCTGAAATTTCTTGACTTTGAATTTGTGTATGATAAAATTATGCAACTTCTACACAGCCTGAAAGGACAGCTAAGAACAACTGAGTTTAGGAAAAGCATTAATGACCTCAATAAACAAATTTCTTCAATGCTTAAGTCAATGAAGGAATTTGACTACAGTGCATCCATTGATGAGACCAACAAGAAGTTTGCTGAAGTAGCAAACTATATCAATGAGCAGATTAAAATGTATGAGATTGTGCAAAAAATTGAGGCAGTTAGGAAATTTTTCAGAGAGATCCAAAGTACCATCTTTGCATATTTGGATGAACTCAAAAACACAAAGGTTGCTGATGCTCTAAAGAAGCTGAAAAATGTGATTGACAATACATTTTATAATGACATCAAGATGAAAATGCAGGACATCCTTGAGGACATGCGTCAAAGAATCCTTGACATGGATATCAGAAATGAAATGTACATTTACCTCGAAAGAGCAAGTGAATCCTACAGCAATGTGACTGCCTACATTTCTACACAGTTTAACCAACTGATTGAGAAGATCAGAGAAGTGGCCAGCCAATACGAGTTCATTACCCAGATGCAGCAAACTATAGATGGAGTTCTGGATGCACTTAAAAGAGCTGAGATTGCAGTTCCCACTTTTACTGTACCTTTCACTAACCTTGTCATTCCAGCATTTACAATCAACCTGAACAAACTGCAGGAAATAAGAATCCCAGCTCAAATTTCAGTCCCTGAGGTCACCGTCCTCAACTCCTACAAAATTCCTGCTTTCACCATAGACTTTGATGAAATCAAAGCAGATATAATTGCAATCATAGATAACATCAGAGAATTTGAGATTCAAATGCCTGACCCTGAGGTATTCTTTGGTGATCTTAAAGTTGTCTATTTTCCTAAAGTACCAGATCTCACCTTCACAGAAATAAGTCTCTCAGAAATCAAATTTCCAGTCCTCAGCATTACCAAATTAAATCAGAAGGGTTTTGAAATCACAATGCTTCCAATTCCAGAGATAAAATTACCTGATGTTCCCAGTGACATTTGTATCCCAGCTTTCGGTAAACTCCATGGAGAATTTAGAGTGAACTCCCCACAGTACACTCTTGCAACTATAGGAAAGATTGACAACTCAACATCTACACCAAAAAACCCACAGTTTACTGCCACTATTACTTCTCGTGCCAAATCAGCCATCAAGCCCCTCGAATACACCTTTGAAGCCACTGCTCAGTTGGAAACTCCCAGAATGAAGAAGCTGCTCTTCACAGAAATAATGAAAGCCACGCATGTGGCCTTCTCCATTGATCACGAAGGATCCCTAACACTCACCGGCTCATCTACTGAGGCTGCTGTTAAGACTACTACCAAGGCCACAACCCATATGTACACAGCAGACTTGGTCAACAAAATGACACTTACATTGAAGAATGGAATCTCTGCAACCATAGACACAACCTACAACCACAACTTGGACATCCTATCAATTGAAACTTCTAGTCAGGCATCAATAAAACAGAATGTAGCAGCCATCATGGAATTAGGCAGAATTACTATGACCGGTGAAACTTCTGGTAATGGAAAGTGGTCCATTCAAGACTACTCTGATGAAGGTACACACAATAGCAATGTAAAATTAAACATTGATGTTAGCACTGCCACGTTAACTTTTGTAGGACAAACAGACTGTAAGGCTATGAAAACAAAGCAAATATTGACTGCTGAATCAGTGATCTTAAACCACATCACAGTTGAAGCAAGATGTGAAACTGAGGTTCCATTTGTCAAGAAGAGTGTTATGGTTTTAAATGGAGAGACTGATATTGGGAACTTGAAAGTTGCAGTGACAGCCTCTCATAATGCTGAACTCACTGAAAGTCTGACTGGATTCATTGCAAACTCGCTGGAATTCATGACCCATCCATTTGAGACTGTACTTGATGTTAAGAATAAAGTAAACTTAAAGATGTTCTTTCCCCTGAAACTTACCGGTAAGGTGGATCTCCAGCATGATTATGGTGTTACACTAAATTCTGAGAAGCAGCATGCTTGTTGGTTTGCTTTGGCAAGATTCAACCAGTACAAGTATAACCACAATTTCACTGCAGAAAACAATGAAATGGACTTCCTTCTCCATTCATCAGCTTCTGGAGAGGCTAATTTGGACTTTTTGACTGTTCCTCTATCTATCCCAGAGATAGCTGTGCCTTATCTTAAAATTAAAACCCCTGAGATCAGAGACCTCTCACTTTGGAAAAATGCTGGATTCGAAACCTTGCTTACCACTCCTCAACAGTCATTTGATATGAACCTGAAGCTTCATTACTACAAGAACCCTGATACACATGGCTTTGAATTATACCTTGAACCAATTTACAGTGCAATAAATGACAATGCCAACATCATCAATGCTCAATTTGAACAAAGTAGAGACATAGTAGTTGGACTTCTAAAAGATTCTTACAACCAAGCAAAGTCACAGTACATCAAACACAAAATAGACACTTCTAGTCTGCCCCCTAGGATCTTCGCTGTCCCTGGATACAAAATACCAATATTCAATGTTAAAGTTTCTGCTTTCAGGGCTGAGATGCCAGCCTTTAGCTACTTTTTTCCCAAGGAGGTTAGTACACCAAGCTTTAGGATTCCAGCACTGGGTTTCTCTGTGCCATCCTATACCCTTGTGCTACCATCTTTGGAATTACCCGTGATCTATGTTCCAGAAATGTTGAGTGAAATAAAGCTGCCCACTTTCACACTTCCAGCCATTCAAAACAACATTTTGATCCCAGCCATGGGAAACATCACTTGTGATTTCTCCTTCAAATCTACTGTGATTTCCTTAAGTACTAATGCTGGCCTTTACAATGTGACTGACATTGTTGCTCAGTTCAGTGCTTCCTCAACATCTATCTTTGAAATTTTGAATGGAAAAATTGATGGTACCTGTAGTGTAAGAGTTAATCCCTAATCAAGTAAAAATGTTATACTGCATAAGTTGATTAAGAAACAAAGCCATATAACCATCATATAACCATGTTTTATGTATAAGGTCTTATAAAACCGATTGAAATGCATCTATATGTGTTAAAGCACTGTTATACATGTTAAAGTGTTCACAAATTAGAGTTATGAGTCGACATTGTATTCACACTACAGAGCACACACATAACCTATCATGTTCTGTATAATGATAGCACACACACATTCAAATGTTTGTACTACCTGATGCACATTGAAAGGTTCATATTGCATGAGAGCACAAGGGACTGCATAAAGAAAGTCCCTAGGATTCACATGTTTTTTAAAAATAAAGTAAAAGCAAAATTGAAGCTAAGGGTGGGAGATTTGGGAAATTCCAGGCTCAAAACTGAAAGTGATACACCATTAAAATCGGGCCTGTTCACGATTGGACAAAAAGAAAAAGATTGCCACCAATAGCTTTGCATTGAAGTGGGATGGATTAGCAGAAGGACGTGGAGACTCTCTCCAGTCTCCACCAGCATAAAAGCAGACACGCTGAAAGTAGATTTTCAGTCCAGCTCCGGGGCTTGACTCGATGAGTTGTATGTGTTGAAGCTTGTGAACACATTAAACTCGATTGCATCGGACTCTGCCTGTCTCCAGTGTTTCTTTGAGTATTGATTAACTGAACCCAAGGTACCAGATCGTCATCAGAGGACAACTAACAAGTAACGTTGAGGACAAGGTCGGGAGCCTACAGGCCCACTTCCAGGCACCGATTTTTGCCTCTACATACCACCAGTTTGACAAAGAAGAGAGGAATAAAACTGTCCGCCTCTGTTTCCCTGGAGCATAACAATGTGGAGGCAAACCATGAATGTGCTGTCAGTCTCACCGAAAAGAGCATGGAAGTCTCTGTGGCCAACAATGCAAAAATCAATCTACCCTCTCTCAATCTAGAATTGAATCAGGAATTCACAGGAAATACCAAGACCAAGCCAAATGCTGCTTTCAAGAAAAAAATAAAATACATGTTTAACATTCCTCTGATTGAGTCTGTAGGCAAAGGAAACCTTGATATGAACTGGGCACTGGAAGTACTTTCTTCCTGTGTGTCACTGGAGACCTCTTCCCAAGGAAAGTCAGACATATTGATAATGGACAGTTTGAACCTTGCTGGAGATCTAGAAAATGAGGCCAGTTTCTGCCTTAATGCCAATAGACTGCGTTCAACTCTCAGGACTGCCTTAAACTCAAACATTGACAAACAGGAGATAAAAAAACAAAACTCAAACAATAACATCCTCCAGTTTAATGTGAATAAGAACTTAGCTCTTGAGGTCTCCTTGCGGCGGATGTTTGCAACAGTTGATTACACCAGCAATAACAATGTAAATTTTGCATCTTTCAACACAAATGGAAAGCACATTGTTAAAGGAGAACTAGACTTTGTTCCTTTAACAACCTTTAAGACTACATTAAACATTGATGCAAGTCAGCCAAGTAGTTTGGGTCATGCTGGACTCATTCAGAGCATCAACCTTGCCATCAACTCAGAGAAGCAATCTTTCACCTGGAGTAGTAATGAACAGCTGGCATCTCTCATGCATGCTTGTGATTTACTCCTGTCCAATGATGACTCTGAAGCACGCATGGACTTGACTGGATCAGTGGAATGCCACCTAGCTTTTGTGAAGTTAGTTAAGCTTCCTGTATATCAGAAGACCCTCTGGGATGTTCTGAAGTGTGGTCAAGTCACAAATATAGACAATTTACAATTCCTTAACATATCTTCCAGCATTGTTTACACAAAGACAGTGGGTGGCCAGAAGTATACAACACCATTTAAACTGTTTGAAAACAGCATAACTTTTAGCATACCTGAGATTAGCATTACAGTGCCTTCTTGGGTAAAAGACATTCCTCACTCTATAAGGAACATAGACCTGCGATTTGAAAACCCAGATGTCCCTAATTATCTTACCTTTCACCCTGCAATCTCAGTTCCAGCATTTGATGTGCCATTTACCAACTTGCACCTGGAACCTTTTACAATTGATCCTCAGAACCTTAACATCCCTAATGTGATCACCACTGCAGCCTTTGAAATCATGCTGCCTGGCTTGCCAATAATGTCAGTACCCAGTTACAATATTGACACGACGTATCTAGAGGGGAGAATATCATTCCTCTCATTTAAGATGCCACAATATGAAATCACAGTCTCATCTTTAACACTACCAAAATCCTTTATCATTGGAAAGCACACTATCAGCCTAAATGAAATCACAAACCGTATTTTAAATTTTGAACTACCAACCATCGTCATCCCAGAGCAAAAGATTGAAATCCCTGAATTTGCCTTACATCTGCCTTCAAGTGTATTTATTCCAGCTTTTGGAACCCTCAGTGTGACTATGAAGGTTTCCTCTCCTATTTATAATGTGTCAACTTCTGCCAACCTGGAGAAAAACGACTCTAGTTTTTTAACTTCACTACATTCCATCTGTACTTCTACCATGATATTCTTGGAATATGACCTCTCCGGTAAGACAGGCACACACTCTATTTGATAAGACATTTGTGTGTTAATTACTAAATCTAACACATTATTATATATGCAATATTTTATTATTTATTATTTTATAATTTATTATCTTTTTATTATGTGTATCCCCTCAGCCAGTTCAACCCTTGAATTTGATAATGGACTAATCAATGTAAATGAGAAGTGCAATTTAATTTAATTTGATTCACAGTGATGTAAATGTCAACTGGCAACATGTTTCAGCACAAAACCTGAGGTAAGAGTATACGGCATACTTTTTATCTTTTTGTTGTCTTACTGGTGGAAATGGGCTTTCATACATCTAAATTTCAAAACAGACATATTCAGTGGCACCCCAAGAAATCTTTCTTAGGGGTGGCCAGCTGGAGCCACTGAAAACCAAAAGGCATAACTGAAATTTACCATTTTGTAAATGCTGTTGAAGTACATAGGCTAGAGATAGAAAACTTTTAAGATGAGAGTTAAGAAATACTGATTTACTTTACATTTAATGGGACTACGGGTGGAAATTAGCAAAGCTGCTATAACCTGGCTCAAAACATCTTTTCTTGTTTCTACAAGATTAATGTTTATTTGTGCATTGTCCCTATTTTAAATAAATAAATTTCCAATTTTCAAATTCCAATAATATTACTAATTATCTGATGTTAAAGTTAACATTTTGAGTTCCGCAGTAATTGTGTTTAAATTTGTTACGTAGCTATTCATGCTAGGGGATTCATTGTTCTTCAGATAGGCTGGTTGTCCTTTTCCTTGAAACAACAAATGTGCAGCTTGAATTTGAAGAAGTAAATCAATTGTGAGGAACAAAACATGTATTGGAAACAAGCTTTCTCAAGTTCAGGGGAGGCTCGTGGGTACACATAAAACATGCCATGCTAGTTGTTCCCTTGCCAAAATTTAACCTAAATTTGTAGCATTATTAAAAGCCACCTTTCTGACATATTAAGGCATACACAGGTACCAACCATGTCAGTAGAGTTTGTCTAGTTTCACGAAATACCACTACTTTGCACTTGGATTGATAGGATAGCTATTACCGCATTACCACTCCCACCCGCTGGACTTGAGAAGGATCAGTCCTGATTTGCATGTAGCCCTGCAATACCAAATTCGATTGCAATCGGATTTGAAGTCAAGAAAAAGACGATTGTATATGTGTATTAAATTGTATCTTTTTTTTATTTCTTTTTTTCCATCCCAAAGGTTGCCTTTTGCATATTTGAATGGTTCTCAAAAGTTCTCACACTAGGAAATATCTCTACTAACAGCTGTTTCTCTCTTTTAAAGGGAGTCTCATCATAGTATCAATGTTGACATTATCAGTCAAACATTTGCTGATGTGAGCTTTCACTTTGCTTACCGCAAAGACGGCATCACGGTATCTATGTCTTGTCCATCATCTGGTTTCCTCGGAATGCAGTTTCAGCAGAGGTCTCCATCACAGTTGTATGGAAAACTGTTTGGTCGCTACCTGGTAAGACATTCTTTAAGCTGCATATTGTTGTCAACAGCAAAGCATTTTTATATCTACAAATGTATTGGTGCTATACATAGTGCAACAGGACCATGTTTTAATAATGATCTTTCTCAATTTCTTCCCTCAACTTCAGTCTACTCCTGAAAGGGATACTGATGTTTTCACTGCCAAAGTCACACTGAGAAACTCTACGAAGTTGATTTTACAGACATCATGGAATTGGGACTTTCTTCATGATGTGATTGAGGGTACCAAGGACAGGATTCCTGTTATGACTGATACTGTGCTCAAGTTCATTAACAAGTATCACACCATCCACTTTGGCTTTGATCTCAACCGTGGTGGCATGAAGCTGAAAAACACAGTTTCTAATGTCATAGAGAGAGCCTATCATGAAGTGCCTTTGTCTTTTAACACACTGCAGAATTCAATCAAACACGTCAGTGATCAAGTAAAAGACATGTACAGGACAGCATCTGATGGCTTGATGTCCATGAGTGTGCAGGATGTTATAGACAGGTTGGCTCACGAGGCAAGACAAGTCTTGAAACACATTGGAGACAAGATTTATGTCTTGCTCGATGCGGTCACACAGTTTTTGAGTGACACAAAGTTTACATTACCTGGATCTGAAGAAAAACTCTCTAGCCTAGAGATGTTCCAGAGAGCATGTCAGTCTGAATCAAAAGCCACTGACAGGGCAGTTGAAAGGTTTGCCAGCCTTGCAGAGAAAACTTCTAGATACATCAGGGGAATGACGTTCACTGTACCTGGAACTGATGTTGTTGTCAATGGAAACAAGATCATGGATAAACTGATGTCTTCTGTCAGATCTGCATTTGATCAGCTAAGACATTCAGTGAGCAGGGGGTTCAGTTGGCTTCACAAAACATTTAATGGCCTCCTCCAGGTGATTACTGAAAATGCAGAGAATTTCATCACACACCTTCAAGATGAAAATGTTGAAATTGCCTCTCAAGTTGATGCTATCTATGCAAAGGTTCTGCAGTCCTCAAACCAACATACTAATGAGGCCAAGAGATATGTGGCTGATTATAAAGACCTCACCAAACTGAGGATTCAAGAGGCTTATAATGCTTTAAGTATGGTGCAGGTAAATAACGATGCCAAGGAGTTTATCAGTATTTTTCAGTCCGATCTCTACAGAGGGCTTAATGAAACTGTAGATCTATTGAGAAGGACATCCCTGTGCACAGCACCGTACATTAGAGTGAGCAGTGAAAGGTTGGACTTTGAAATTCCTTTACCCTTTCTTTGGAAGTCTTTTAGCGAATGGCCAATGCAATCCAGTCCGTGAGTCATGGCTTTCTTGTTGGTTGATAATGGCTGACTAAATTTATGTCTGTGTGAAAAAATAACTTTTGGTTGATGTCAAAAACTGTGTTTAAGGTTGTTTTAACTCATGTAAAGTATATACAAGTTATACTTACACGAGATTTTGTTAAATCTGATGATTTAAGCAATTTTGGCCTGCCAATGTTTTGCATGCATTGAAGATGGTGTTCAATTAAACAATACTGATTACAGATGTCATTCTGTGCCAACATTTTCAACAAATCAATGGGCATGAAACCTTTGTATGTCTATGACAGAATCAGGACCCAGTGGCAGAGCGACAAGGGGTGGTGGGGGTGTTCTGGGGCTACAACACCTAATGTTTTCTCAAAAGCCCTGTATTTTTTGTGTTATTAAAATACCTCTACCTTTGAGTCATTTCCCCCTTCGACTGGACCTCAGTAGAAGTTATTATTTTGTTTAATTCTGCCACAGTATTAAAAACTGACTTGTGTTGCATGGTTTAAAGGTCTGTCAAGGCTACAATAAATAGGCCTATCAAAACTTAGCCATTGTGTTTTGTTGTCCACCCCTACTTACATTTCATCAGAGTGACCATGGTTACAATCATAGATAAAATTTGTCAGTTGTCTTGTGCCATAATGTGCCACAGCAACAGTAAAATGATATGGTTATGTGTGCCTTAATAAAAGGATTGAAGCAGATATTCAAGGTAACACAAAAGTTACTTTTCATGGCAAGTAATTATCTTTGTATGCAGTAATTGGTCAAATAATTCAATTACTTTAAACTAGTAACTGTAACTAATTACTAATTTGCGATAACTAGCACAAAACTGCAACACTGTAATATGTGGTAACAAGTGTAGCACCTGTGGAAACATGTTACCACATGTTGTAACATGCCACAAATACTGCACATTTTCAAAGTTTCACCATAACATTTTCAACAAGTGCTGTAATGTGAGTACTAACAAACACAGGTTAAGCAGTATTTATAAATGATAAATTACATTAATACATACAGAATCTGTATAAAGGCAATACATACACTACAAAGGTGGTAGGTCTGTTTTTGACAGAATAAGTTAATAAGTAGGCAGCATGGTGGTGCAGTGGTTAGCATTGTCATCTCACAGCAAGAGGGTTCCTGGTTTGAACCCAGGGTGGGGGAGCCCCTCTGTGTAGAGTTTGCATGTTCTCCCTGTGTCAGCATGGGTTTTCTCTGGGTACTTTGGTTTCTCCCACAGCCCAAAGACATGCATGTTAGGTTAGTTGGTGACTCTGAGTGTGAATGGTTCTGTCTCTATGTGTCAGCCCTGTGATAGTCTGGCAACCTGTCCCGGGTGTACCCCGCCTCTTGCCCAAAAATATATATATTGTACACATTTCAGGACAGTAGACCCACAGAAAGCCAGGTGTGCCATACAACAATCAAATAGCCTAATGATACAATTAAATATTAACAGTAATCAACCTGGTGGAATGAATGAGGAGATAATAAAAATTATATATAGAGAGAGGCAATGATAAGTTTGATTTAAAAGCAAGTTTTAAATAAAATTCTCAAACCAGGTGGAGACATGGTATTGAGTGAGTGGATGCAAAAACATCGATATTCTACTGATCGACTTGGAAATCATCCTACAATGTGCACAAAATTTCATAAAAAATGGCCTTGGAGGAGCTAAATTGGGGAAAAAAAGTGTTGCTTTAATAATTTAAAAAAGATATTTCTGTTGGACACAGCATCTTCCAAAGAATCTATGGACACAAGAGATTATGGTCTATGGTGCACGGTTCAACAACACAATGAAACATCTCCACAACATGGTTGGACCACTGATAATGAGTGTGGTTCATTTAATTTGTGCCCTGGCCAGTTCACATGTTAATCTCATTCTAAATTATTTGGCATTAAGCAAATTAAACAAGCATTATCTTTTGTTTATACTGCACATTTTTCTGACATTTAGCAGGCATCCAGAGCAATCAAATCACTAAATTCAAATGGTATTAATATCACATTCTTAATCTGGCACCTAGATTCACCATCGTAGCCTTGAAGAAACAATTCTGGTTTTGACACACACTTTCTCATGAGACATAGTGCATGTTCACAGCCAGTGTGACTCTTAACATTGGCAAAAAGAAGCTATCTGGCAAACTCTGCCATTTGATATCCTAACCAGAGTGTTATTCTTCTTACTGTAAGTGCTCTTCTGTAGTCAATGCTCGGAAATGTTTGTGAGTTAACTACTGCTTTGTAGTAAAACATAGCCTGATCTCTGACAGGGTATCAGAGCCCCAGACTGCGATCACATGGTCACATTTTGCAATTATTCTTGGAGTCAGTGCAAGTATATCTTACAACTACTTGCTCGTGTGCGACCCGCAAATTTGCAGCCATTTTTTTTTTCATGTTGTCAAATGAGGGAGTGAGTCTGCCAGTGTAGGAGGAAAGTCCGGGAGTGAGTGACTAGTTAACCGTGAGGATCACATCATCTACACTCATAAGTAGGCTTGTTCTAGATGAATTGCGCCTTGCCTGGAGAGTGGACAAGAGCAGGTGGCTGCAGCAGAAGGCAGTGACAACAAGCTGTGGTCAAGTCAGAGGCTAAATCGTAATTTCCACCCTCTGGACTTACAGACTGAGCCCTCACGTCACACTACGTACAACTTCAGCTGTATTTACTGTCATCGCGTAAAGTCTGAGGGCAGCGACTGCAGAAATAAACAGCCCTCAAGACTGTTTTACTTGTTGCCGTGGAAACATTCAACTATTGCTGCTATCATATTCATGACATATAAGTTGATGAATACTGCCTACTCATCTGTTCCTGCAGATAATAAAATATAAAACTGATGTATAGCCTTTTTTGTGACTGAACAAAAATGCATTCATATATCTCTAGCCTATATAAAAGGCTACACCAGTTCAAAAACAGAAATGTTTGTAAATAAGGACAGGACTATAATAAATTGGGCAGTACTTACATACATTACAATCATTATAATATTATCAAAGGTCAAAGGTCAAAGGTTTTTTATTTGTCATCTCTTAGTCCTGAGTACAAAAGAAACAAAATAGTGTACTCCTATGTTAAAAAGCAGTGCAAAAACAGGGCATACGATATTAAATATAAGAAATCACACATAATAAAAAATAAATAGATAAAAACAGCAGCAGCAACTATGGCTGTGCAAAAGTGAAATAAGTGTGCAGAACGGTCAGAGTTTTTAGCAGCGGGTTAGCTCAGGTGTACAGTTTGTTCAGTGTGTGAGTGTCCGTTTCAGTGTTCAGTGCTCTTACAGCCTGGGGGAAAAAGCTGTTTAGGAATCTGGTGGTCTTACAGCGGACACTCCTGAGTCTTTTTCCAGATGGCAGCAGGGAAAACACGCTGTGAGAAGGGTGACGAGTGTCCTTGAGGATTGCCGCTGCTCTGCAAATGCAGCGCTTTCTGTACGTGTCCAGCAGCGATGGAAGGGGGTCGCCTATAATCTTGCTGGCCGTTTTCACCACCCTGTTCAGCTGACGCCTCTCGTTCTCCGTACAGCTGCCAAACCAGGAGGTGAGGTTGTACGTCAGGATACTCTCCACGGTGCCCCTGTAGAAGGTGGTCAGGTGGATGGTAGGGAGACCAGCCTTCCTGAGTTTCCTGAGCGGGTGAAGTCGCTGCTGGGCTTTCTTGGCGATGGCAGCAGTGTTGGTGGTGAAAGATAGATCCCCTGCCAGATGGACTCCCAGAAACCTAACACTGCTGACCCTTTCCACCGCAGCACCGTTGATGATCAGAGGGCTATGGTCCAGCCTGCTGGTATTTCTGAAGTCCTTCACCATCTCTTTTGTCTTGCTCACATTAAGGAGGAGGTTGTGAGACCTGCACCACTATCTCAACTGCTCCACCTCCATCCTGTATGCAGCCTCATCCTCGTCCCTGATGAGTCCCACCACTGTTGTGTCATCTGCATACGTAATAATCTTGTTTGTAGTATGGGAGGCAGTGCAGTCATGTGTGAGAAGGCCGAACAACAGGGGACTCAAGACACAGCCCTGGGGGGACCCTGTGTTCGCCGTGATGGAGCTGGATGTTCTTTTCCGCATCCTGACTGTCTGCTGCTGCTGTGTCAGGAAGCTGAGGACCCAGTTGCAGGTACCAGTGCTCATGTCCAGTGACCTCAGCTTCTCCACGAGCTGTTGTGGGATGATGGTATTAAAGGGAAATTTCGGTTTATTTCCACCTGTCTCCTATCGTCCTAAATTTGTTTCAAGTGACTAGTGACACAGAAATAATAGTTAGCATGTTAGCCGTTAGCCTATATACAGCCGGGGCGCATTAGTAGCGTCAGACCTGTTAAAACCTAAGTGAACGGGCAACCTTCAAGTGCAAAGTTAGTCCACTAAACAAGCTTTTTTTCCACAAAGACCGCCTCATATCGTTAGGATAAATGTCAGAGAACATATAGAAAACGATATGTAAACGTGTTGACTTACCTTACCGGTGTGG
>NC_065519.1:35149078-35156926 GCF_006386435.1 Epinephelus moara
AAATAAGGCTGCAACCGGTCCCATTCCTTGCAACAGAGGCATTCCTCACAGGTACACCACCAATCTCCAGAGCTACGCAGCTTTGCAGCAGCTATTTGTCCTCTACCTGTTGCGCCTCTCTCTCTCCTCCTCCATTCTTCAATTTCACAAAGCTCTTCGTCAGTGTATCCTTCCAGCTGTTGCTGCTTGTTCAGGCACGCTATGAGATCGCTGCTTGTTCTTGCGATATTTCGGCCGCTCTTTGGAAAGCAGAGCTAGATGGTAAACAAACATGGCAGCACACCGGTAAGGTAAGACAACACGTTTACACGTGTACACCAGATCTAATGTGTTGCTCCCCCTGGTTGCAAAGTTCACATGTTTGGTGAAATTTTGGCAGGACAGATTTGAGACTTGCCTGGTTATAATCCCCTGCTGCAATGAAGAAGGCGTCTGGATGAGTCGTCTGCTGCGTGCTGATGATGTTGTGTAGCTCCTCCATAGCCTCTCTCACGTTAGCACTTGGTGGTACATACACAGCCACGACGATGACTGCCGATAGTTCCTGTGGTAGGTAGAAGGGACGACATCTCACCATCAGTGCCTCTATGTCAGGTGTGCAGACCGTAGAGACCACCTCGGTATCCAGGCACCACGAGTTGTTGGTATAAACCGCCAGACCGCCACCTCTGTTCTTGCCGGTTAGCGTAGCATCTCTGTCGGCTCTGTGCAGCGTCAGCCCCTCCAGTCCTATAGCGGCGTCTGTGATGTTCCGACCGAGCCAGGTTTCGGAGAAGATGAGGACACAACAGTCCCTCATGCTGCGTTGGGATGCTCTGCACAGCCTGATGTAGTCCATCTTGCTATCTAGCGAGCGGACATTAGCCAGGGGTACTGTTGGAACTGCCGGCTTGCTGGGGTTAGCCATTAGCCTGGCGCGTACTCCTCCGCGCTTGCCTCGCTTCCGTGTCCTCTCGCACCGCCTCCGATGCCTCCTCCCTGGGCCAGGTCAGGGTAGCAGGCTAAGCTCGCCTAGCCTACAAAGCACGTCACGTTTGAGTGCTTTGTAGCACCGTTTTTCGCTACGGATGTTCAATAAACAACGACGATCGTACACTCGTCGTGTTCTTACACGACGAGTGTAAGACTCATATATCAGTTTGTTCTCAGTCTCCAATTGTTTTAATTATGATGGATTAATTTATTGAAATGCTTTACAGGCTTCCTGTAATCTGTATTCAAGGTTCAACCTCCATTTGGAGGTTCAACATAAATTCTCATGTACATCAGCATCAAACCAGTTTGTTGCTGCTGAGCAGCTGAGCAGACCTGTCATCTTAACTACACAGGGTAAACTGTGTCTGACTATTAGGTTAGTTAAACAGCTGTTATGAAAGATCAGTCATATAGTCAAGGCATCACATCTGTACAGATGTTATTTTAAGAATCCTCACATCCCACGGACCACAAGACACAAAAAACAGTCCAATGTTAATATACAATCGACTACATACAGTTTAAGATACAGTTAAAATGGCCAAAAAATGTGAATTATTGCGTTGCAGGATGATTCAAGGTGTGCCCCTAAATTTTCTGCTTGTGTTTCTAAAATTTTCAGTTAGGGGCTATAAGGGGGTAACTAGGAGCTAGAGGTTTCAACAGAAGGCCATTGCACCCTTCAAGACTGTTTGCACTGTGACACTATATGGGCCCCCAGTTTCTGACATTGTCACTGAGATGAAGAATAATGTCAACATGTCATATGTGATGGTTCATACAGGGTTTCAAAATTGCATAAAAAGTCGTTCAGGTGTTGAGATGCTTAGAAATGCTCCATCTGTGTAATGGATGCTGTTTGCAATACATAAACTGCTTGACACAAAAGGAGGAAATGCCTAAGGAATCCACCTGGAAGAATGCATTTCAAAACAATGGAAGCATAAAACAAGAGTAAAGTTCGCTATTCTGAGGGTTTCCAGTAGGTTCTGGTTATCATAGCTCTAGCCAATCTTGTGGTGTTAGATGGAGGTTGAAAATGTTTAATTTTCCAAGCTATCTAACTGATTCTAGTTCTTATATACCAAGGCTCTCTATGGGAAGAACTGTCAAACCACAGGGTAGACAGTTGTCTCATCACCCCTAAATCAATGCAATGCATAGAGTCAACATTACAGAGATATGTTAACAAAAAAAAAAAAAAAAAAAGAAAAGAGTCAGAAAAGGTGTGGGCCCTTTCATCCCAAATGTTTCACCAGCTACTCCATTTCTTCTTTATTCAATCATATCTCTATGACAGCGTTCTGTCACTTCTTCTTGATAAGGATACACTTCTCCACTCTATACCCTGGATGTAAACACCATTTACAGCCGAAATTCCCAGTAAATTGCTTTACATTTTGTGATGCTGCCCACACTACACCTTTAACACCGCTGAAAACTTGCTGAACCAAGAGTTTTCATTTCATTGATAAATGGTTTAACAAGAGATGAATGTCTTTTTTTTTACACCAAACCACAGTCCCGTTAAAAACATTTGTCTTCCTCAACATAGCAAGGGCAAGATGGAAAAAAAAGTAGGATTTGAAGACAGGTACACCATCAGCGTTAAAAGCGAAGCTAAAAGAGCATTTTTTGAGGGTGGGGTTGCACATCTGCCATAAGATGTCCAATCCATAATGTCTGAAATTGCATCTCAGTTTGAAGGTCTTGTCTTTCTAGTTCAACAACTCAAGATGTAAAGTCACTAGGAAATGTTTCAGTTGGCCAATGAGGGGTAAGGTAAAGAAGAAGTTACGATTTTTCATTAGGTCATTTTTGTTAAAAACCTGATGGCAAGTCTTGCATGCATTATTTTCCTAAAGCAAACGGAGTTGGGGCAATATACTTATATAATACTATATATTACTTATATAATATACTTACTTATATTTCCCTGTTTGAATTTTTTTTTAAAGTAGATATTTAGGGGCTGGCAAGTGGCAGTCTTGTGGTAGAATAAGAATCAAAAATTGGAGGAGTGTTTGCAGACCATCTTGCGTCAGTCCCACAGCTTCAGCAGGTTTGTCCAAGAGCAACAGATGCTCCTCTGTACAGTGGGGACCTCACCATGTCGTCTTTAACCTGAAACAAAAAACAGGATCCCTGTTGGTTATAGCTCCTGCTATAAGAGGTTAGAAATTGGGAGATGCATTCACCTTCCATCTCACAGTCTCACTCTGCCCAACCAATTCTCACGCCAGCGACGAACGCTGGAAAAAAGGCTGGCAGCTGAGTATTTTAAATTATTTTCAAACAGCCGGCGCACCGGGTGGGCGGAGTTGAAGTTTGCAGCCAGATTTCAGAGAGGGGAGAGGAGAGGGGCAGATTCCGCCTGACCGGCATACCGGTTGAGTGAAATGGAGTGCAGCCAAATGTTTCTGTGGAAAACCACTCTCTGATTGGTGCGCAATCCATATTTGCGCTTTGATTGGGCAGCTCTAGTCTCACAGTCAGCCGACTACGCTGTCGTGTTGTGATCTGAATCAGTTGCACAGACGAGACGTGCGCTGCTGGGCAGTGCTGCTGTGTGTTAACTATGTTCAGCAAACCAGCCAGCAAGAAGCAAAAAACCTTGCACAGTTTGGTCAAAACAAACCGCGTAGGTTGAGTAATGCTGTTGCATGTAGATAATGTTTGCTAAATGATCACTAATTAATAGATGCCAATATATCAAGTTAAGTTAGTTAACAACAATACTAATGTTATTGTTACCTATATTGAATCCCTTGCTAGCTAGTTTCATGCTAGGAAAAAACCCACTCCTCCTTAATAACAACTTGTGCTCACTATTGCTTTGCACATTTTTTTTAAATCTTTATTGCCACAATAGAAAGAACAGGGTCAGGGAGGAGACAGTGGATAAGAGGCCAGCAAGGATGATCATGCAGATGAGGAGATATTATAACTGGCTGAGAAAAAATATCTATAGCATAAAGGTGAGTTTGCAATTAATTTCCACAGCTATGTTAAAAGGCATTTGGAGAGCTTTGTAAATGTAAAAAATGAAATGAAATGGCCTAGGTCTAGGCTCTCTCAGACTTCCATAGTTTAGAAATATATCATGAAATGCTCTTTAGACTACAATAATACACAAAATATATTATTATTCCCAAAATAACATTTTAGTTAGATCTTAATCAAAATATATTCAACCATTTCAACCATGAATTTTGCTTTAAATCCAAAATGGGCTTTGTGTCTATGAAGTAATAGGCTACATGCCACATAGGCAAGTCCTAGTTTCTGGTTTTCACTAGTTTAGTCACTCTGAGCTGAATGCAGGTTCACTTGTGAAGGCCCTGCAAGTCAGGGTGGCTTTGAATGTATGTAGGTATTGCCTCTCCAGAATGCTACCCCTAAACCCACCAGAATGCAGGAAATCACATCTACCACATCCAAATTTTTCTGGGAGAGGACCCCCAGACCCCCACTATACCACTAATGTATCTCTCTGTATGGTATTTGTATGTAGGCCCTACCCATCTCCAGCAGGAGGACAAACAAAAATTTTATGTGTCGGCATAAAATACGAAATTGTGTTCGGCCCCGCTGAATCTCACTCCAGGGTTTTTTTAAAAGTTGGCAACCCTGCCGTAGAGGCTATTTGCAAGATAACGTTAGATACTGAAATGTATGCTATTAGTCTACGACCTAACCTTATGTTTCGACTAAAGATTGCTAGCTTTAGAAATTACATTATGTAACCACTTGTGGTTGTAAGTGGATGGATGGATGGATGGATGGATGGATGGATGGGGATGATGGTTATCTAGCTAGCTATAGCATGCTTACCAGGGATTTCAAGGGCTGCAGCAATTTCTGTCTGTTCTTTTTGAAACTAACAATCTTGCAAATAATAAATAATACTGCAAGACCCCAAGTTTGGTATTTGAACTTGCAATTAAAACTAGTAGTTATTTCCAATTATTATACAATTCTTTAACACTTTTTTTAAATACACATTTATACACATTTGGCTGCACACCAATGCAACCAAATGCTGCTGAGAGGAGGGAAATTTTTGCTGGGCTGGTAACATTACAGATCAAGCTAGCTAATAGCTGGCCTGGTACTGAGCAAGATAACACTATTACCAATTTTCTCCATACAATATTTTGTCAGGTATATTTTGGGGTTTATTTTGTTGGGTAAGGGCACGATGTCATCTCGCAAATATCCTCTGCACATCATTCTCCTTTTCTTACTAGAAGGCTTCATTTTAAAGGCCTAACATTAGCTGTCTGCTATTACTTCACTCTATCCCTTCCTTCAGACTGCATAGGCCCCAAACGGAAGCTAGGCCTATAAGTGACATATATAGAGAATTTGAGTTATGATTTGAAAATGTGGTCAGCTGTGAATGGCAGACTTTAAACTGGCGTACTGAGGCAAATTTAAGTAGACCACCAGAGAAAACGTTAATTATACCACAGAGACAAGGAAGCTGCTGCCATATGTAGGAGCTAAACTTATAATTACCATAATACCCTGCCATTAAAAGATCATTCTGCTTTCTTCTGTTGTGTAAGTTTTAAATTTGACCTGAAGTGCCCTGTGTCTGTGAGAGCATTTTACTTGTGTGTCAGAAACTTGCTTTGCTGCGTGGGGTGAAGACAATGTATTGTTCCCTTTTTAGTTCAACTCGTTGGATGTACCTCCCTTTGCTTCTCCTAACACTGTGTTTTATTACAGATACGTGACGAAATGTCTTTGTTCTTGGTCAAGCACAGCTTGCAGTCTGTGGGGTGAAGGAGCTCTTACCTTTCAGCTGAAATAGATTAATTCTGTTTACACTCTTATATTACATACTTCCCACATAGCAAAATTGGTCTGGCCCAGTGGCGGGCCACACATCTCACTTACACTCGGCCCACATACCGCAATGAATTACGGTTCACGGGTGGTCCAAATCTGGTTGCCAGAAACGGGCCACATATGGCCCATGACTAGCCATATCTCAGCCACATGTATGACCATAGCTGGCCCTCTTCTGGCCCTATGTTGGACCAGACAAGTAGCAGCACTGGTTCCGAATGTCAGCCACCTGTATGACCATAGCTGGCCCTCTTCCCATGTTTCAGTCCATGAACGTACTCTGCACAGAACTCCTGAACGTCTGTGCCATGTTTAAGTCCACGAACCAGTTGGACTCTGCACAGATCTCCTGAACGTCTGTGCCATGTTTAAATCCACGAACCAGTCGTACTCTGCACGGAACTCCTGAACATCTGTGCCATGTTTCAGTCCACAAACCAGCTGGACTCTGCTGCACACAACTCCTGAACGTCTGTGCCATTTGTCAGTCCACAAACCAGTTGGACTCTGCTGCACACAACTCCTGAATGTCTGTGCCACGTTTCATTCCATTAGCCAGTTATACTCTCTTCACACTCTTTTTCTTCATCCTCTGTCTGCTGCCACCATCTCTATCTGGGGCCAGATGTAGCCATCTTTTGACGGTGGAATCGATTTCTTGGTCTGTGGCCCCAAACATCAGACGATTACACCTCACAGCAGCTAAAACATACATACGCACAGGAAATTAAGTTTTTGTATAACCACCTAATGTGGCTACTGTACAATTACACTAAAATAGAACTCAGGCTCTGTTGACATTCTGGTCCCAGCCAACATGTCATGTGGGCCCCACATGGGTTATAAATGGGCTACATGGGTACCAACTGGGCATGGGCTTGAACTGGGCAAATTTTGTGGGCCCCATATGGGTTAAGTAACATAGGCCCCAGGTTGGAAGCCCATGTGGGCTGACCATATGGGCCCAACAAGGGATCTATATGGGCACAGTGGGCATGGGCTGTAAATGGGTAACATTACTGGGACCCATATGGTTTCAGTAACATGGGCCCACATGGTAAGCCCATGTGGACCAACTAAATGGGCTCCATAGGGGGATATAAGTAGGCAAAGTAGGCATTGGCTAGTACTGGGTTGCATTATTTAGGCCCCGAATGGGTTAAGCAACATGGGCCCCAGATTGGAAGCCCATGTGGGCTGACTATATGGGCTCAACAAGGGATTTATATGGGTTCAGGGGGCATAGGCTGCAACTGGGTAACATTATTTGGGACCCATATGGTTTCAGTAACATGGGCCCTGCATGGGAAGCCCATGTGGGCTGACTACATGGGACCAACAAGGGATTTATATGGGCTCAGTGGGCATGGGCTATAACTGGGTAAGATTAGTTGGGACCTATCAAGTTTCTGCAACATGGGGCCCACATGGTAGGCCCAAGTGGGCAGACTCTATGGGCCCCATAGGCAGAGGTGGGTAGTGTAGCCAAAAATTGTACTCAAGTAAGAGTACTGATACTTTAGAACAATATTACTCAAGTAAAAGTAAAAAGCAGTCATCCAAATAATTACTTCAGTAAGAGTAAAAGAGTATTTGGTGAAAAAACTACTCAAATACTGAGTAACTGTTGAGTAACGTCTGATTAATTTGTCAAATAAGAACATGAATGTAATCAATCAATCAAAAATAGTAATCTGCAAATTCATTTACTTTAAACAATACCCCTTTAACTTAAACAAAAATAAATTAAATCTTTACAAACATAAATCAAGGCACAAGAAACACAAATATATTCTTATATATACTGTACATATATATATGTATGTAATTATGTACTCAGAGGTGGGTAGAGTAGCCAAATATTGTACTCAAGTAAGAGTATTGTTGCTTTAAAACAATATAACTCAAGTAAAAGTAAAAAGTATTTTGCATTAAAACTACTCTGAAAAGTACAATTTATCCAAAAAGTTACTCAAGTAAATGTAACTGAGTAAATGTAACTAGTTACTACCCACC
>NC_065519.1:35161283-35166435 GCF_006386435.1 Epinephelus moara
TTTTTTGGGGGAGTTTTTCCTTATCCGCTGTGAGGGTCCAAAGGATAGAGGGATGTTGTATGCTGTAAAGCCCTGTGAGGCAAATTGTGATTTGTGATATTGGACTTTATAAATAAAATTGATTGATTGATTGATTGATTGATTGATCCAAAAAGTTACTCAAGTAAATGTAACTGAGTAAATGTAACTAGTTACTACCCACCTCTGCCCATAGGGGATATAAGTGGGCAAAGTGAGCATTGGCTAGTATTGGGTAACATTATTTGGGACCTATATGGTTTCAGTAACATGGGCCCTGCATGGGAAGCCCATGTTGGCTGACTACATGGGACTAACAAGGGATTTATATGGGCTCAGTGGGCGTGGGCTATAACTAGGTAATATTATTTGGGACCTATGAAGTTTCAGCAACATAGGGCCCACATGGTAAGCCCAAATGGGCAGACTCCATGGGCCCCATAGGGGATATAAGTGGACAAAATGAGCATTGGCTGGTATTGGATAACATTATTTGGGACCCATATGGTTTCAGTAATATGGGCCCTACATGGGAAGCCCATGTGGGTTGACTATATGGACCCCATAAGGGATATAAATGGGCAATGTGGGCATGGACTGTAACTGGGTAACATTATTTTTTGTTAATATTGTTAATTGGGTGTAATTATTAAATGTGTGAAACTTTATTTTACCCATATTTGACAGCGCCCCCAGTTGTTGACTATGATAGCTGAAATCCAGCGCTCTTGTTGGTCCCATGACTGTAGCCTCTTTTGTTGCTGAATTATGAGCCATCAAACATGCACCGAGGTCAAGGTTCATAGGTCAGTGTTTCAAAGCAGAAGTCATTTAACGTCTTCATACTGACATGTTTGAACAAAAAAACAGCCCTGTTCCCTCCGTAGTAAGGGTATAGTAAGTAATAGTCTTAGTCGGAATATGGTCTTAGTCTCCCTTTTAATTTTGTTTTTAACTTTTTTTAAATTATTTTTAACTTTTGTTTACCTGTCTTTTAACATTCTTTTAACTTCTTAATTGCACTTCATGCTGTTAGGCTTACTTGGCTGACGCCTGCATGGTGGTCGTAAATGCAAACACTCTGGTACTGTTGCTATTATTGTACACCATGTGTACTAGCAAGTCTGTTTGTGTACTGTTGTGTTGTGTTCAATGTAAACGCAGCTATGTCAGCACTCTGAGCCCAGGACAAATTTCCTGCCAAAGGACAATAAAGTTTATTTGATTTGATTTGATTGATTGATGTTACTCTACAGGTCGAGACCTTTCCAACGATGTATTTGGTTTAGCTCTATGAAAAAGTTTTAAGTTTCCTATTAATTGGGTACAAGCCAGCTCAGGCTTAGTTTCAGAGAGTTCTTTGAAGGGCCAGTATATAAAACGAAGGTTTTTGTTTATTTGTTTGTTTTTAGTGGAAATAGTGACCAGAATGTGTCACCTTCAGAGATTGCAATACAACCTAGGGCAGGGTTGGACAAACTTTTTGACACAGGGACCACATTGGGTTTTGAAATTTGACAGATTGGCCAGGCCAGTAGCAGATGACAGCAGATTGAACAGTTTTTGTGTGAACTAATATAAATTACATGTAAAAGCCATTAAACAAAAGGTTTCGGCCTTTAAAGAGCAGCCAAAGCACACAAGTGTAGGACCAGGGGTTGCATGAATAGTAAGATATTTTTTTTTTTACTTATTAAACACACCGACAGTGAAAAACATTGATTTTATTAATATATTTGTACTGGTACTTCACTTTACCAGACTTTAAGTCTTTTCAGTCACACTTTTTTTTAAAGTGAGGAATATACATGAGACGTTATATGTCATTTTAACCAGGCAGTCACTTAATGCCATTTTTTTACTATAACCTGGAACTAATATTCAGCGGGCCGGTGAAAAAAGCCCAACGGGCTGTATGTGGCCCTCGGGCCACAGTTTGCTCACCCCTGACCTAGGGCATTACTACAGGCATGGAGGAAAGCCTGAAGAGTATGGGTTAGGGTTGGGTTAGAATGCAGAGCTCTAAGAAGAGTGATATGATTGGGCACAGGCTCTGAATATGAAAAAAACAACTTAGAAAACTCCTTAAAAACCAAAAAGGGTTGATAAAAGCCTCATTAAAAGAATGCAAAAATGCTCTAAAACAGAGGTCTTCAACAGGGGGTCCGCGGAGGTACTGCAGGGGGGGTTGCAGAATTTTTGGTTGATTAGACAATTTTTTATATATTTTTTTAATTTTCCTACACAATTTTTCTCCACAAATTAAAATGTCTTTAAATACACATAAACATGAATCCAACATATTGTAGCGAACAAATAAATGGAGGCAGAAGTCAGCACTAGCCTAGACCTGTCAATCCAAGCCTCCAAGTACACAGTAGGATCGCTGCTGTGCCAATCACAAGGCTGCATCTTACACGCTAGCTCTGTCAGGTTCCCCGCGATTGGCTGAGAGCTTATTCAGTCCCCAGCTGACTAAAATCACAAGGACGCACGAGTTTGAAATAAAAAATAATAATATTTGAAACTGGGCGGCACGGTGGTGTGGTGGTTAGCACTGTCGCCTCACAGCAAGAGGGTTGCCGGTTCGATCCCGGGTGCGGGAGCCCTTCTGTGCGGAGTTTGCATGTTCTCCCCGTGTCAGCGTGGGTTCTCTCCGGGCACTCCGGCTTCCTCCCACAGTCCAAAGACATGCAGACTGGGGACTAGGTTAATTGATAACTCTAAATTGTCCGTAGGTGTGAATGTGAGTGTGAATGGTTGTCTGTTTCTATGTGTCAGCCCTGCAATAGTCTGGCGACCTGTCCAGGGTGTACCCTGCCGCTCGCCCGATGTCAGCTGGGATATGCTCCAGCCCCCCCGCGACCCTCAAGAGGATGAAGCGGTTAGAAGATGAAAGAATGAATGAATATTTGAAACTGTGTATTATTTGAATAGCATTTATCCATGGCACAATAATATATATATAAAATATATATAAAACACAACAATATACTACAATAGCTACAATATATATAGGGGGCCCCTGCTTCATCTCTCCACCAGTTTGGGGGTCCTTGGCCTGAAAAACGTTGAAGACCCCTGCTCTAAAATTTATAGGATTTACTGGACTTACTATTTGAATTTTTTTTTTTTTTTTTTAACCTGTCTGCATTAGTCTTCATAGCTTAGCACCACAAAAGGGTGTAAGCTTTTTATGAAGATTGATGTACTGTTAATCTTGCAGTCAAGTATTTTATACCCATACTGTGCGTGGTTGTGACCGTCACCCACCCTCCCTGGAGACTAGCCTATCAGCCTTCAATGGAAAAACTTCCTAATATGAGCCAGAGAGGGCCGTGATACACCATAGTGTGTCAAGGGGAAAGTAAGGGACAAGCAGGGGGGATTGAGGGACAGGTGCTTAAGTCCTGAGTTATATAACGGCAGTGCATGCGGAGAAGAAGGAGAAAACAAACAAACAAACAAACAAACAAACAAACAAAAAACAGAGGAGAAACAGGGAGTGTAGCTGATGTATTGTGGCCTTGAGGTTGCTGTGCTCCATACAGATTAAATAAACAAATAATAAACAAAACAAAAATAAACAAATAAATGTATATTAAAGAAAAAAACAAAAAAAAAACAAAAAACAAAAGAGAAGTCTATACTGAACACCAGAAATGTGAGAGTCCTGGTGGTGGAGGAAAGCCTGATTGTGGAGAAGAGTTGCCAGCGCAGTGTGGTAGGTTTGAGAAGCAACTGAGCCCTTTTTGAGTGATCCCATCGGTTCTTTGCGATGCGTCACGGAGCTGAAGTATCGAACATGCATGTGTGTATTTGAACCCTCCCAATGTGTTTATGAAAACCATCACCAGGGTCCAGGGCCAATGTCCCAGCCGCGCGGTGGAAGGCGGGCGGTAAGGCACCCCAAGGCTGCAGGGGTGCCCAGACCCCACGCCGCGGTGGAAGGCGGGCGGTAAGGCACCCCAAGGCTGCAGGGGTGCCCAGACCCCACGCCCAGGGAGCCGCAGAGGCCGCAGGACACCACACAGGCCCAAGGACCCGGGGCGGCAATGGCCAGCACCCCCAGAGAGCCAGAGACACACCCCAGACGGGCGGGGCAGGAAGGCCCGCCCACCCACCGCCCAACGCAGACTAAGTCCTTAGACCTTGATGATGCTTAAAAATGAAGCTTTTGAGTTTTCATCAAATGCTGTCACCGTGGCGCCGCCTTGTTCGCCATCAAACACGATGTTGTTTTGAAAGGACAAGGGATGTTTGAAAACTCACCAAACGTGACATACACATTATCACAGGTCGCAAGTCCTGTTGTCTGATGTGATTTTTGGGCTTTGATGCACCAAGATGGCTCAACAGCGCCCCCTAGAATATTTCAATTAAGCAGCCCCCAAAGCTGGTTTGACCTGCATGTACGAAACTTGGTAGGCACCTGTAACATTCTATTACATACAAAAAAGCCTCTTGGAGCCATGCTCCAGGGCTTGTAAATTAACAAACTTGTCCTACAGATTTAATCAGATTGGCTCCAAACTTGGTGTATGTAAGCGTGACTATGTTGTGACCAAAAGTTATCACAGGATTTGCCCAATGTTGAATGGCGCGCCCGCTGTTGAGTGTTGAATCTTGAGGTCTCGCCATTAAAAACGAAATTGCTGTAGCTTTGGCATAAATGGTACAATCTCCACCAAACTTCACATGATTCATATTAGTCCTGCCCTGAACACATTCTCATTACCATATTTCCAGATAATCATAGCGCCACCTAGTGTTGAAAGGAAGTACTTCTTATCAGACACTTATCTTTGGATTAACCTGAAATTTCAATGCTGTGGTGTATATTTGATGTTCACAAACATGACATATCATTAGTGTCCACGTGTGCTGCAGACGGTTTAATTTTGATGTCTCGCCATGAAAAAGGAAATTGCTATAAATTTGGAGTAAATGGTCCGTTGTCCACCAAACTTGACATGATTCATATTTGTCCCACCCTGAACACATTTATATGACAATATTCCATGATAGTCATAGCGCCACCTAGTGGTGAAAGGAAGTACTTCTTACCAGACACTTATCTTTGGATTAACCTGAAATTTCAGTGCTGTGGTCTATATTTGATGTACACAAACTT
>NC_065519.1:35166464-35170640 GCF_006386435.1 Epinephelus moara
ATATGACCATATTTCCTGATACTCATAGTGTTAGCTAGTGGTGACAGGAAGTAGGTCTCAAACACTTATCTTTTGATTTATCTGAAAGTTAAATGCTGTGGTGTATATTTGATGTATAAAAACATGATGTATAATTAGTGCGCTCTCCAACTCCCTCTAGTGGAAAGAGGAAGTGATACAAAATGTGAAATATGTCATTCCAGCACTGTATCAGGAATATGCAAAGTCACTCCTGCATGCGATGTCTAACTTTGACAGAAATGAATTGACACGTCAGAAGACGTCCTGCCAGCCCCCCAAGTTGCGTGAAGGTGTGAGGGCCCGTTCATCGCTGCTTGCAGCTTTAATTAGGGCCCGAGCGATGACGAAGGACCCTATTGCGCTGTTTATTATTATTATTATTACGACATTTCGTGTCCCAATTTCGCCTCTTTCCCAAATTTGAAAATGCTTCTAACTTTCCACATTCGTCCGGCCACATCCGAAATTCGATATTTTTGGGCGGTTGCACATGGTCGGAGCGAAATGCCGAAATAGCGCCCCCTGCAAATTTTCAAAATACCCTCCCCATTGAGGTTAGTTTGTTGTAGGCAAAAAAAATTTGGTACACACATGTATCATACGAGATGCACAAAAAAGTCTCTTGACGTCATGGTAAAATCCCAACAGGAAGTCGTCCATTTTTTTTTTTTTTTTTTCGTTACGGCGATTTCCACAACTTACATTTGAACGAACTTGTCCTAGGGATTTCGTTACGGCGATTTCCACAACTTACATTTGAACGAACTTGTCCTAGGGATTTCGTCCGATCGACTTCAGATTGGCCACAGATCATCCAGAGACCATGCTGATCAAAAGTTGTGCTCTGCATGTCTGTAGGTCACAGAGCGTGGCTGCTAGGGCGTGAAAAATTTTGGTGACGTTTCAGTTTCTCGCCATCGAATTTCGAACGGCTTTCACGCCCATATACTTGATCGTAGCAGCTTCAAACTAGCTGGACATGATGATGGCTCCGCCCTGAATTCCCCAATATGTTAATATCCCACCTTACTCATAGCGCCCCCCGGTGAAAACAGGAAGTGACCAGTTTTTACTTTAACATGTACTGATGCCACAAACTTGACCCCATCAACTTCATTCCACTTCAAATGCATGCAGAACAAGTTGGTGAAGCTACCTTATGAACGCTGTGAAGCTACATCTAATGGTGTCCATGTGGCAACGTGGCGACTATCGATCCCTCGCCACTAAATATGTTTGGCATTTTGATTCCTTCAATGACCTCATCTCCTCATGAAAATTGATACAAAGGTCAAGAATGGCAAGCTCTTACATCTGATAGGGGCGTCGCCCATGGGGGGGACAAAATGCCTCTATAGCGCCCCCTTGAAATTTTCAAAAACACCTCCCCATAGGGTTTTTTTGGGAGTAGGAACATGAAAATTGGTACACATGTGTATGTTGTCCAGACGCACATAAAAGTCTCTGGCACCAATGGTCTACTCCAAACAGGAAGTCGGCCATTTTGATTTTGACTTGTCATTTTGGCATGATTTCCACATGTTGTATTTTAACGAACTAGTCCTAGGGATTTCATCCAATCGACTTCAAATTTTTTACAGATCATCCAGACACCATGCTGATCAAAAGTTGTGCTCTGCATGTCTGTAGGTCAAAGGGCGTGGCTGCTATGGTGCTGCCATTTTTGATCCATCGCCATGCATATTCAAGCAGCTCTCTCTCCCACATAATTCATCCAAACTGCTTCAAAATTTCTTTACATGATAAGGCAATCTTGCTCATGGCGCCCCCTTGTAGAAACAGGAAATGCCATCTTTTACACTGACAAACACCAACCTCAAGCTCCTGACCTAATCAACTACATTTTGTGGCCACATGACGATCAAGTCAATGAATCTCCACAGTGACACACGTGTCCTGTCATGTTGCAGGCTGCCGCGGCGGCAGTGGCGACTTTTCATTCTTCGCCACAGAACATCAACTTGGTATAAATCCTTCATGCATAATCTGATTTGCTCGAAATTTCACATGTGTGATGAGGGTCCACCCCTGAACGCACCTGGCCACATCTGGTTACGCTCGTAGTGCCACCTGATAGATGAACGAAACATTGCGTTTTTTTTGCTCCTGCCAGTTTTTTTCTCCCTTCTCCGTTCATGCCACAGCCCCCACGTCCCTCAGGCTCCCACAGTTGCATGGGGGAGCGAGGGCCCGATCACAGCTGCTTGCAGCTTTAATTATTATTATTATTATTGTTCTGACATTTCGTGTCCCAATTTCGGCCCTTTCCCAAATTTCAAAATGCTTCTAACTTTCCACATTCTTCCGGCCGGATCCGAAATTTGATATTTTTGGGCGGTTGCACATGGTCGACGCGAAATGCCGAAATAGAGCCCCCTACAAATTTTCAAAATACCCTCCACATTGGGGTTAGTTTGTCGTAGACAAACGAAATTTGGTACACACATGTATCATATCGAGATGCACAAAAAAGTCTCTTAACGTCATGGTGAAATCCCAAAAGGAAGTCGGCCATTTTGTTTTCATTTTTTTCGTTACGGCGATTTCCACAACTTACATTTGAACGTACTTGTCCTAGGGATTTCGTCCGATCGACTTCAAAGTTGGTACAGATCGTCCTGAGAACATGCTGATCAAAAGTTATTAAAAGCTTTTCTCTATGTCAAGGGACGTGGCCGCGAGGACGTGACAAATTTTGGCGACTTTTCGTTTTCTTGCCATCGAATTTCAAACGGCTCTCCCGCCCACATACTTGATCTCAGAAGCTTCAAACTTGCTGGACATGATGATGGCTCCGCCCTGAATGCCCCGATATGTTAATATCCTTCCTTACTCATAGCACTCCCAGGTGGTAACAGGAAGTGACCAGTTTTTACTTTAACATGTAGTGATGCCACAAACTTGACCGCATCAACTTCATTCCACTTCTAATGCATGCAGAACAAGTTGGTGAAGCTACCTTATGAATGCTGTGAAGCTACGTCTAATGGTGTCCATGTGGAGGCGTGGCGACTATCGATCCCTTGGCACTAAATATGTTTGGCAATTTGATGGCTTCAGCGACCTCATCTCCTCATGAAAATTGATACACAGGTCAAGAATAGCGAGCTCTTACATCTGATAGGGGCGTTGTCCATGGGGGTGGGCAAAATGCCTCCATAGCGCCCCCTTGAAATTTTCAAAGACCCCTCCCCACAGGGTTTTTTTGGAGTTGGAACATGAAAATTGGTACACATGTGTATGTTGTCCAGACGCACATAAAAGTCTCTGGCACCAATGGTCTACTCCAAACAGGAAGTCGGCCATTTTGATTTTGACTTGACATTTTGGCATGATTTCCACATGTTGTATTTTAACGAACTAGTCCTAGGGATTTCATCCAATCGACTTCACTTTTTTTTTTACAGATCATCCAGAGACCATGCTGATCAAAAGTTATTAAAAGCTTTTCTCTATGTCAAGGGGCGTGGCCGCGATGGCGCCTCCGTCGCCACCAAATACGTTTGGCTTTTTGATGGCTTCAGCGACTTCATATCCTCATGAAAATTGACACACAGGTCAAGAATGGCGAGCTCTTGCATCTGATAGGAGCGTCACCATGAGGGGGACAAAATGCCTCTATAGCGCCCCCTTGAAATTTTCAAAAAACCCTCCTCATAGGGTTTGTTTTGGAGTAGGAACATGAAAATTGGTACACATGTCTATGTCTTCCAGACGCACATAAAAGTCTCTTGCACCAATGGTCTACTCCAAACAGGAAATCGGCCATTTTGATTTTGACTTGTCATTTTGGCGTGATCTCCACATGTTGTATTTTAACGAACTAGTCCTAGGGATTTCATCCAATCGACTTCAAATTTTTTACATATCATCCAGACACCATGCTGATCAAAATTTGTGCTCTGCATGCCTGTAGGTCAAAGGACGTGGCTGCTATGGTGCGGCCAGTTTTGATCCATCGACATGCATATTCAAGCAGCTCTCTCTCCCACATAATTCATCCAAACTGCTTCAAAATTTCTGTACATGATAAGAGCCTCGCCCTCAACGCCTCCATGTGCTCGAAGGCAATCTTGCTCATGGCGCCCCCTTGTAGAAACAGGAAATGCCATCTTTTACACTGACAAACACCAA
>NC_065519.1:35170710-35224360 GCF_006386435.1 Epinephelus moara
CCGCCCATATGATCGCATTTTTCACTGCCTGAACATACCCCAAAACTCACCAAACTTGGAATATAAGTCACACCTGGTGAAAAATTTTATAATCTATTGTCGTCCTGAATTTCCACCACTAGGTGGCACTATTATTAAGGAAAGTGCGTTTTGGCTCATAACTCCCATATACTGTGTCACACATTCAAAAACCTTATATCCACGCGTTCAGTGAATTGTGCTGAATCTCGTGATATAGGCCACGCCCATTTCCGCCTGCATTTTTTTTCCACAAATTCGCAAAATGTCGCAAACGTATTTTTTCAAACTCCTCCCAGGCAATTTCACCAATTGGCATGAAACTATGCACACAGCATCTGTGGACCCTCCCGACAAAACTTTATTAAAAGAATTTCGATATTCCAAACAATACTCAAGTTATTAAATAGCAACTTCCTGCAGATTTCGTTCTAAACAGGAAGTACTGCATATCTCCACATTGGTGTATACAAACGGCATGAAACTCAGTTTACCACTTCCACATGAGCCCCTGAGGGTGTGTGCAAAATTTCGGGTGATGACCACAAGGTGGCGCTCTTTAAATTGAAGTATTTTATATCTCAACATTGGTTGGGCAGATTAACACGAACCTTGGTATAATTATTGTCAAGGCCCTCCTGAGGATATCTGATGAAGGGCTTATCGATCCGCCACTAGGTGGCGCTCTGGTGGCCGTCTAATTTAATATTAGGCACTGTGCCAACACCATAACATAACACACACCAAAAAATGACCAGCAGGTGGCGCTATTTTCAATGCAAAAGCGTTTTTGGCTAATAATTCTCACATAACACGTTGCATGTTTTGAAACCTTATATCACAGTGTTCCCTGAATTCAGCGGAATTGTGTGATGTAAGGCATGCCCACTTTTGCATTAAATTTCCATTTGCAAAATTGCGAACAATGAAAACCCTACTTTTTCGAACTCCTCCTAGGTGATTTGACTAATTTGCACCAAACTATGCATGAAGCATCTGTGGACCCTCCTGACAAAAAGTTATTAGCCTAAAAGAATTTTGATTGTCCAAAAAACAGCCAAAATATAAAACAACAAATTCCTGCACATTGTTTTCAAATTAGACAGTCTTTCATATCTTGACCAAATACAGTCCGATTACTACAATACTTTTGCTGATTGTGTTCCAATGAGGGTGAGGGTTTGTGCAAAATTCGGTGCAAATCGGCCAATAGGTGGCGCTCTGGTGGCTGTCTAATTAGTGTGAATGGAAGTAAATTGGAAAATCTTCAGATCCTCTTCAAAACTCATCAACCTTCTTGTCCCTCATACTTTGAGCTAGAGACATCATGTCAACTTTTAAAGAGTCAGAAGACCTTGAACGCCTTAACTGTACATAATTATCTATCTTTATCTTTATTTCGGCCATGACCAATTTTTTTTTTCTTTATGAACACTGGTAAATAACTATCTTACCACCAGGTGGTCTTTGGCTGCTCCTGACGCTACTGTCATAAAAACAAGAGACGAAGAAATCTGAGTATCTGATTGAAAATTGATACACAGGTCAAGAATGGCCAGCTCTTGATTCTGATACCTTTAAATGTCAGTGCCTGCTGTTTTTAGATCGGTGGGACAGAGCTACCAGCTCAAAAATGGAGGTGATACAGCCCCCTCTCTCCCTCAAAACTAATCAATTACACCATCAAATGACTCCAAAACGCTCTAGTGGAAAACACATGGCTTGCGCACTCCCCACGCTATGAAATAATAATATATAATTAAGTTACATTACGACACATGAAGCAAATGCTCGGAACTACTTTTTTCAGTAAACCACTGGGCGGAGTGACACAGTTCGTACCTGAGACAGTGCCGTAGTTATTGCTTGCAGCCTTGCATTTGCGGTATCGTCAGCTGGACGCATCAGAAAGTTTAAGAAAAGTTTACAGAGTGCTGTTGTAAATCATGGTTTACACATGTATTGTAAAAGGTTGCGGTAACAAGCTGAAGACATGGAGCAGAGTGACGTATACGGACAGGATGAAACAATGACTATGTGCTGGACATCGATCCCAACACGCCTGTGGAAACGGTCCGGAAAATGTTTGTTTACGAGGACTACAGTGAAAGGATGGAGCGCAGAAGCTCAGGAATGGTTCAAACGCTTTTCTTGAAAGATACTGTCTTATCATCTGTCGGCATCACAAAACGAGCAGACGTGGTAAGTGATCGTTGTGTAATTGTGCTCAGCATCTCTCTGCTGTAAGGTAAACGTTACCAGGCCCTATTAGCAGCCGGCCTTTTAAAAAAACATTTAATAAATAAAGGCCGGCCTCTTTTATAAACTGGTGGTGTTTATGTGACGTTTTTGGCATTTATATAGAGGGCTAAACCTGATTGCGCACTCTCAGCTGATTGTAAACAGATAAGATGGCGACAAGACGCAAGTTCAGTGTTAATTTAAAGCTAGAAGTTTTGAAATTGTCGGGGGAATACGCTGCGAGGCATATGATGCCTGGTATGCAGAGGACGGCAACAAGACCTTCACAAAAGGAGGGGACAGAGGACGGCAACAAGACCTTCACAAAAGGAGGGGACATGAGAGCAGCTGACAAACGCAAGATAACGGCTTACCGGCGACACACAAGCCCGTCTCCAGGTCCAGTAATTTCCTCTTTCGTTGGTGTCATGACTGCCCAGTAGTACCTGGACAACCGAGCAGTGGCGGCACACAGGTATGTGGCGTATCAGAGGAGAAACGAGCCATTCACATTTCTGTCTTTGTGTCAGTGACGGCCCACAAACATCACCGCACTTTAGGGACTGTTCGTTACTTGTCAGGGGAGGAGGGTGGCTGGTTGATTTTTATTTTATTTTTTGATTTTATTTTGATCCCCCCTACCCTATGGGCTCGAACGACGCATAGTGCGTCCAAATTCACATTCAAGTATTTATGTAACATACAGTCACTGGCCACTTTACGTACACCTGTGTAATCTAATGCAATCCAGTAGAACGACTATACCATGATTTTTTCCCCGAAGCTTATAAATTTTCGGTTATTGTTGACATCGTCTAGAAAGTGATGATTCTACTTTGTTTATTATTGAGGTCATAGTGAATGGTGGTGGTGTACTGAGGTGGCCTCCTAATTTTGTCTAATTGAGGGGGACATATTATTAGGAACACTTTTCAATATATTGCACTCCAGTACACCAACACCACCCACTACGACCTCAACAATAAAGTAGAATAATCACTTTTCTGACAAAAGATGAAAATGTAAAAGTTTTGTAAACGTAGAATGTGTGGCAGAGCTGTTGTATTGGATTGTATTAGATTGCACAGGTGTACCGAATAAAGTGGCCAGTAAGCCCCACATTTACACCACCAATCCATGCCTGCTCTGGGTCTCCCTGCAGCCCCTGGTTGCTCAGCAGCCTCAGCCCCTGAGACCATGCTGATCAAAAGCTTTTCTCTATGTCAAGGGGTGTGGCCGCTATGGCGCCGTCCTCGCCACCAAATACGTTTGGCTTTTTGATGGCTTCAGCGACCTCATCTCCTCATGAAATTGATACACAGGTCAAGAATGGCGAGCTCTTACATCTGATAGGGGCGTCGCCCATGGGGGGGACAAAATGCCTCTATAGCGCCCCCTTGAAATTTTCAAAAAACCCTCCCCATAGGGGTTTTCTTGGAGTAGGAAGATGAAACGTCACACAATGTCAGGGTTAACTTACTCTGAGTTTTCACATAACCGCTTCAGTGATACGTGCTGCTGGCCCCCCGCGGTGGTGCGGGAGAGCGAGGGCCCGATCACAGCTGCTTGCAGCTTTAATTCTTCTTCTTATTATTATTTCTCCAAATGAATTGCCTTTTTGGGAGGCTTAACATACCTGAAAACTCATGAAACTTTGCAGATATATCAGGACTGGTGAAAAATTTGGTATTTTAAGGGTCTCGTGCGCGGGTTCCAAAAAATGGCTCAGTAGCCCCCCCTACAAAAGTTTGAGGAAACAGCCCCTGAAGCTAGTTTAACCTACATGTATGAAACTTGACAGGCTTATGTAACGCTCAAAGCCTCTTGGAGGCATGCTCTAAACCCAACAGGAAGTTGGCCATTTTGAATTTACTGTGCAATGTTGATGCATTTTTGGCCATTTCCAGGGGTCATAAATGAATGAACTAGTCCTAGAGATTTCTTCCGATTGACTTCAAACCTTGGTCTGTCCCATCCCAAGACCTTGAAGATGAAAAGTTATCAAAAGCTTGAGTTTTCGTCAATGCGTGTGACCGTGGGATGGCGTCAAAGTTAGGGGTCTCGCCACTAAACAGGAAGTAGTTTATAACTCCAGCATACATGGTCCAATCTTGCCCAAACTTCACAGGATTGATGCCAGTCCCGTCCTGAACACATCTACATGTCAATAATTAAAGATAAATATAGCACCCCCTACTGGCAACAGGAAATGTCATGTTTTAGACTTTAATGTACATCTCCTACAGACTTGACCAGATCCATCTCAAACTTGGTCAAAAAAGTCATAAGACGTTGATGACGCTTTATTGTGGAAACTGTGAGTTTTCGTTGAAGGGCGTGGCCATGGCCTGGTGGCGAACTTTGATGTTTGGACATAAACAACATCAACTCCCGCACTTGTACTCACAGATTTTAATTAAAATGGCATTATAGGTTTATCAAGATCCCACTCATCCCCTCCAATGTGCTTTCCAGCTGCTGCCATCAGGTCGGAGACTTGCAGTCCCATTAGCAAGGAAAAATGGCTACAAGCGGTCATTCATTCCATCAGCCGTGACCATCCTTAACAAAGAACTGCCCAGATAATTTTACTATGCAGTTAGTTTTGTATCAGGCACTTTATGTATTTTTATTCATGCCCATCTATCTTGTAACTCTTCTCTGGAGCAAACTGGACTGATTTCATAGTCTATTTTACTTATATTTATTCTTATTTATATGTATTTATTGTGCATAGTGTTGTCTGTGTTGTGTGTTTTTTATGCCACTGTCAAAGACAAATTTCCATTTTATGTAAAGTTTGATGGACAATAAAGAAATCTAAGTCTAAGTTAGGGTTAGGTTTGTGATATTAGGGTGTAGAAAACATCTATCTGCGATAAGCTTCTACTTCGGGTGTGCTTCAGCCCACATGCCCAAAAATTGACAAAAAACTTTATTTCTCAGAATCGAAGGTGACATTTACAACCTATCGTTTTGTTAATTTGTCAAGGACACCTTCATGTATTTTTGTTGAGAAATGTTAAAGATATCATTAAAAGAAAACATTAACAGAGTGAGCAAAATATTTCCGGGTGGTGATACAGCATCCACAGCAACCCATACAAACGATAGAAAGCCTGGAAAGATCTCCGTAATAACTGACAAACGAAACATCATATGCATTCATTCAACAGAGAAGGACAGAGGTTTCTCCATTTAATAGAGGGTAGTAGTATATTTTAATCTGTCTTAGATCACTGGACAGAACTAATAAAAAAATTGTATTCATACACTGCAATGAAAAAAAACATTTGGACAATCAATTAAATATAACCGCCTATGCGATGAGGGATGTAGGGGAACGTTATTTAATTTATTTATTTATTTAGTGGGGGGGGGGTCTTTTTTTTCTTTTTTGTAATAAGAGTACAGTAGATACTAGTGTAACCTATGATTGATGATTTTGAGTTTCCTGTTATGGGCTCATATTGTGAAGAGTGAAAGAGCGGAAGTGGTATATGCAATGTTTGCTTTTAACTGGGAAAAAGGGAGAAGTCGTCCTCCAGTTACTGGAGCCTAGGTGTTTATTATTTTATAGTTTCACCAAGGCAGATATAAACGCTTGGCTATACGGTAGTGCAAAAATTTAGATGCCAACCGCCCTTAAACACCAAAGAAGAAGAAGAAGAAGAAGGCAAAGAAGAAGAAGAAGAAGAAGATGACAACTCTGCGCGCCTTAATTTGAAAATACGTCAGTTTGAATGGCTGTGCTGCGGGACATTGGCGCGAATGCCCACCGTATAACATTACCTAGATTAATAACGGTCTTATTTTACACCTGCTTGCTTATGTAGTGAGTCGTGGCTTGTCATTGTTAACGGAGAACAAAAAAAACTGGAATATGGAGACAACGGAAGGGTCCGGCAGGATCTGTTTCGTCTTCTAACTACATGAACTTCACATTATTACTATTATTCTGGCGACATCAGGTAAGAAACCATTCGCTGTTATATTTTCTGTAAGTTGTTAACCTAACATAACGTTATTGTTTGTAGTTTCATGTCAATTACTGTCTGTAACCGTCAGGATACTAGCTAAATTAGCTAATGTTACAGGTGACTTAACTTGAAGTTAGCTAACGTTATAACGTTAGCTTGTTGGCATGATTAATGCCAGCAAAACATAACGTTAATATTGAATGGAGAGTAGTTGGGAGGCTTTGCTTGTTCTGTTTGTAGGCAGCAATTCTTTGTAATGACATTAACATTACGTTACGTTACAGCTGGTTGTTGCTGAGTTAACCTAATTTACAACTCAGCTATAACGTAACGTTCAGCACTGTTGGTGAACGAATTTGAGATGTAAGCTTAAAGTAACGGTTACTGTATAACGCAAACCGTAATGGTCATGGTAACGTTAGGGGGTTGATATAGACACAACTTAAGAATTTCACCAAAACATGCCCCTTTTTCATAAAATTGCCTTTTGGAGCTGTGTGTGTGTGTGTGTGTGAGATGGGGTGTGAGTGTGAGAAAGAGAGAGAGAGAGAGAGAGAGAGAGAGAGAATACATATTGTATATATGTCATAAGAATTTCTTTGTAATGACCTTTAAAGCAAATAGAGACCAGAGCCGAAATATCAAAGTTTAACAGAATTTATTATCTTGTACAAGAGGAGCGTTTTACAGTGCAACACACAAGATGAGGTTACAGAGAAAAGGCTTCGTGAGGAGCATACACTGCAGGTTTTTATACAGTATATCTGGGCGTTGGATACAAGAGGTTTCAGTTCCCCTAATCTATCAAGTACACACTCTATTGATAACAATGGTTGTCAGTTGGTGTGACGTCTTGTCTCACAGTGCTCCGGGTGACCTTGTCCTTGTCCTGTCTCCGACCCTCTGTTTCTCTCGCTTCCTCTTACATATGTTATGATAAACTTCCTTTTGCACTTAACCATCTGCTGATCTTGCAGTTGCTATAGCATTAAACAGGAACCTCCAGCACTTACACAACACAATGGCATGTTTACATCTTGTGATCATAATTTTTATAACAATATACATAATATATATATATATACACACACAGTATATGTATGTGTCTATGTATGTACATATGTACAGTATACAGAGAGAGACATAATTGACAGATAGAGACAGAGCATGTGAAAGTATGTGTGTAAATGATTAACGTAGATCCTCCTGATGAGCTGGTTGACACCCCTAGCACCCGCTATGAGTGTATGAATGTGTGTGAATGGGTAAATGATAGACATGAATTTAGAGCACTTTGAGTGGTTGATAAGACTAGAAAGGCGTTATATAAGTACAGTCCATTTACCATATTCTTCACTGTGTCCAAACTGTATTTCACACAGTAAAGGACCCCTTGCAGTGCATCACCTGTGAGATCACGAGAAGGCTGAAGAACCAGGAGTGACAAGATATCACTGGATGGTGGGGTGCATAATTAAACCCAGGGACAGATGGACAAACAGAGGCAAGACATAGAGTATTGGATTTGTTTCATGAAAGCAAGTTCAGATCAGTCACAATGAGAATGTTTTCTGTGAAGCTGTTGAGTTGTACTTTGCATGCCCATGTCTCCAACAGTAAGCCAATGGTTGATCTGTGTGTGTGTCATGATCCAGAAATTTTGGGAATGAAAAAGCTCCTGCCACAAGATCTTCAGAGCCAGTGAGTATTCATGTTTCTGACCTAAAGACAGTGAACGGATATTGTGCACACTAGTGGCCATATTACTGCAAGTTTGTCAGCACATGTTTAATTTTTAATTGTTTTCCCAAGAATTGACAATTATCTTTTTGTGAGATGATACCTGAACACAGAGGAAGGCAGAATATGCATAATCCACACCAAGGCACCAGTCTGGCTCCAAACCCTGAAGACAATATTTTACTCATCTACTGTGCTTGAGTTTAAAGGGACAGTTCCATTTTCTGCAGTAGATTTGGGTTAGGACGCTCCCAATTTGCAAAAATGGGCAGGGATACCACAGAAGCTAAGCCATGTACTGCTGTGGATGGGGTCAGCAACAAATTTATTTTAGTCACTTTAAAAAAAAATCAATATCAGTTGAAGTGTAGGCTATATACAGAATATTTTCACAGAGTGGTGTAACAGTGCATTGTAATACAATACATCATGATATCAAAATGTGACAATATGCATTGTTGAAATGAAAAAATGTATTGTGGTATCAGCTCTTTTATTAATTCTTAAAACCTCCAATGCCTTGTACCAGCCCCTAGTTAGGCTGACTTAGGCCTAGTCTGCCGGAGGACCCCCTATAATACACCGGGCACCTTCTCTCTCTCTCTCTCTCTCTTGTCCTATTACTGCATCTTGCTAACTCGGCCATTCTGGATGTGTCTAACTCGGCTTCTTCTCCGGAGCCTTTGTGCTCCACTGTCTCTCAGGTTAACTTGTATTACAGTGGTGCCTGGATAGTGTGACATGTGTGGTTGTGCTGCTGCCGTGGTCCTGCCAGATGCCTCCTNGTCCTGGAAGAGGGATCCCTCCTCAGTTGCTCTTCCTGAGGTTTCTACCATTTTTTTCCCCGTTAAAGGGTTTTTTTTGGGGAGTTTTTCCTTATCCGCTGTGAGGGTCCAAAGGACAGAGGGATATCGTATGCTGTATATGCTGTAAAGCCCTGTGAGGCAAATTGGGATTTGTGTAGGGGCATATTGATAAGTCCATCCTCAGCAAGGCCAGATGTTTATTGCCCTGCCCCCGAACTGACCCCGGTCAGGAGAAAGACAGCCGGCCTGGCTCCAAGAAGATCATGTGAGATGATTCAAATGACTTTGTAAGTCATTAACTTATAAAGGGGGTCTTCAAATGACTTTGTAAGTCATTAACTTATAAAGGGGGTCCCCTTTTACACCCGGAGGTAACGCTTTGATTACCAGCTCTGCTTTGAAAAACAATGCACCCTTTGATGACCGCATCCTGCCACTTCATGTGACCCCGGGGGGGAGACAAATGTCTGTGTGTGTATTTGACGTAGGCTAGCTGATACCACGGCATAATAAGTGTTTTGATTTAATGTTAATCTGTATGTTTAATTGAATGTTAAGAATCCGTGTTGACCATAGTGGAAAGAGTATGCGTCCCTCACGCGTAACATATCAAAGTATACAACCTCGTATCAGGAAAGCATTAAAATTTCCTCTGATTATATTTCATGGGGATATACTTTTCATCACGAGGGAAACCCCCCTCATCAGGGCCGCCGCCCACTTTTTGGGTCAGTCAAATACCCGTGTGCTTGACGTGGTTCGCTCTCGTGTGTCGCCGCTCTTGTTTTCACTCTTGTTTCTACGCTCTTGTGTTTTGTTTCTCTTCTCTTGTTCTTTTGCTCTGTCTTTTGTTAGTTATTCCCTATTATTCGTACTGTGATTTCTGCCGTTCATATTCGCTTTTTACCTTTTTGTCATGCGTAAGTTCCTTTATTACACTTTTAACTCTTTTGTGCTCACGAGCAAAGTTATTTTGAACTTTGAAATTTATCGATCCAGTTGTCTTTTATCTCCAATGTTGTCAACGTTTTTTTCGCGTAATAGTAACTTTGACAGCAATATCAAACGGCCAGCGACATTGTCGTCACATTATTATAAGCGAGTAACCAGAACGAAGGAGACCAGCACCTGCCGACCAACCTCTTCGCTTCAGATTCATCGGAACCGGCTGCCAGCCACTTGCCACAGTGGTCCTCCTGCCCAGCCCACAGGCCTTCTGCAGCATGAACCGGCCCATTGGGCACCCACAGGACATCGCAACTTCAGCCGCTCTCCCCGCTGTGAAACAGCCGTGCCAGTCTGCTGGTAAATCTAGGAGCAGCTAAGTGACAGTCCAGGGGCCCTAAAGGAGCTTCACCTATGATCCCCGCCAGAGGTGGGTAGTAACTAGTTACATTTACTCAGTTACATTTACTTGAGTAACTTTTTGCATAAATGGTACTTTTCAGAGTAGTTTTAATGCAAAATACTTTTTACTTTTACTTGAGTTATATTGTTTTAAAGCAACAATACTCTTACTTGAGTACAATATTTGGCTACTCTACCCACCTCTGAGTACATATTTACACACATATATGTATATATATATACATATATATTATTGTTATTATTAGGTCTAAGTGAGTGGTTTTGCGCATTCCTGCATTCTCCATTTATAATATAGGCTATTTTAATATACTCTCCCACTATCGCCAAACTAAGTAAATCACACGAGTGCTACTTCTCATTTCATTCCACTTATATACTGTTAATTTTGTGTTGTGTCATATAATCATCATTTGCTATTCATTTATTCAGTTGTTACTTTTTTAGTAAATAAATCTTCATTTATCACCAAGTCCTTGTCTGTATGTATCTTGTGAACAGGAGCTGAGATCACTGTATAGAGGATTCATAACCCAGATATTGAGATTGATTCATTATTGATAAGCGTGCTGACGAATTAATAAGTGATTTACGGAGTTATTATTTTGATTAGTCGCTTCCCTCGTTAGAAGGGTGGTGCCCCAAAATTTATTATTACGAGTGCAAATATTCTCAAAGAGGTATTTCCCCTACATTTGTGATATTGGGCTTTATAAATAAAATTGATTGATTGATTGATTGATTGATTGATTGATAAAACCAGCAAAACTGCCTTGAGGGTTGTCACTCAGATTTTTTATTTGCTCATTATTATTTATGATTATAAGCTATAACGTGTTACCACACTAACAACACTTACCATACAGTTTCATAAGAAATGGAAATATAGTGAAAATGGCATTGTTATGCATCCCTTTAAGCCTTTAAAATAAGCAAAAATATTTTTTTCAATCATACATTTTCTTCATTCAAGTTCTGTTCCAATAGGGCTGGACAATGTACCGATATTAGATCTTATTGTGATATGAGACTAGATATTGTTATATTGTCAGATTTTGTAGATCATAATATCGTTTTCCTGGGCTTAAAGTGATAGTTCAGTTTTTTAAAGTGGGGTTGTATGATGTACAAATAGTCTCTAAGTATATTAGATGTAGTAGATTGCTCTTTGCTCTCCCTCAGTTACCCACAGCAGTGCAGAGTGCAGCCAGGTAAACAGCGTATTTTCACTGCCTACAAGAACTCCCATCTCAAAATAATACCACAGTTTAAGTGTACGCCATAAATACTATTTTTTCCAGTGCATTAATTGGTCGGAAAAAAGTTTATCTGGAACTAACCGACTCACGTCATGTATTCCTCCGCGCAGCCTGCGCACTGAACTCGCCAGCTCTGTGTTGACTCATGTTGTTGCAGCTCTACATGATACTGCTTGTGCTTGTCTTGGAGAAAGTTACAAAGATGTAATACAGTATTTGACACAGCCTTGTTATGTATGTGTAAGGGTTTTTTTAGGATATTTTACTTTCATTTTACAGTTTTTGTTTGGCAGCCGTTGCTACCAGTCATTTGACTGTATTTTAAAGGTGTTTTGGGGTTTATTGAAGGTGTTTGATCATAATAATTTAGTAAAAATCTGTAAAATAACGGTATTTTTGTGCAAAAACTTTAGAATTATCACTGTATTGAAGCTGTTTGATTATAATAATTTAGTAAAAATCTGTAAAATAACAGTATTTTTCTGCAGAAATTTTAGAATGATCACTTTATTGAAGGTGTTCGATTGTAATAATTGAGGAAAAATCTGTAAAATAACGGTATTTTTCTGCAGAAACTTTAGAATTATCACTTTATTGAAAATGTTTGATCGTAACAATTTTGTAAAAAAAATCTGTAAAATAACAGTATTTTTCTGCAAAAACTTGAGAATTATCACTTTATTGAAGGTGTTTGATTGTAATAATTGAGGAAAAATCTGTAAAATAACGGTGTTTTTCTGCAGAACCTTTTAATGACAATTTCTGTAAATTTAATGTTTTTGCACTTTATTTGAATTGCAATATTTTACTTTTATTTTACGTTTTTTGTTTGGCAGCCGTAGCTGCCAGTCATTTACCGTTTTTTTAACATTTTTTTTTTTTTTTTTACAGTGTAGATAGATCTCTATCTCTCTCTCCATATATATATATATATATATATATAGATCGATAGATATGTGTATTGCTATTAGTAGTTATAGAAAGTCAGATTGGTAAATTTAAAAAAAATAATTATTCTCCTTTTGAGAAAGTAATTTTTCTACAGTAACAGTCACATAAACAGTCAATAGTAACTAGTGAGTTTTCAGTAACTAGAGTGATTAATTTCCTGTGAAGAAAATAAAAATCACATAGCACAGTTTGTTATTAATCACAATTTAGATCAAAACACACAAAATAAGCCACTTTTTTATGAATGGTAAGACAACTCTGTGTGTTTAAATACCCTTTAAAATGAAATCAGGCTTAATATAGGTTAACTAAGGTTTAAAAGAAATTGTTTTGTATAATGATAAGAATAATGGTAATGGGATGGCAAAGTTAACCAGACTTAACTTAAATCAATGTTGGTTATTTAAGACTCATCAATTGTAGACAGTTTGAATTTGTGAACCAAACTCAGTTAACTAAACAACCAGGAGAGGGCGCTGTTCAATTTGCACACCAAATGAAATGAGGCAAAGTAAGCAGAAGAGGGCGCTGTTCAATTTGCAAATTTGATGTAATGAGAGACAGCAGCCAGGGAAGGCGCTGTTCAATTTGTAAATTCAATGTAATGTGGCACAGCAACCACAGAGGGCGCTGTGCAATTTTAAGCCTGCAATGCAATTGGGCAGAATAGCCCGAGAGGGCGCTATTCTGAGGGAGTACTAAATAGTAGAAGAAGATTAGGGCAGGAAGTGACGGTTTAGCACCGCCCACTGAGTGTCTTCGGCTGTTTCGCCTCAGCAGCTCACAACTACTCAAAACACCCAGGGCAAAATATCATAGCCATCATATTGTAGCAGTTTAGAATTTCACTAAACCCACATACAGATGAGCACGGCGGCTTCACCCGTTTAGCACAGTTACCCAAGCAGGGCAATCAGCTAACACTTTATCATTCGGCAACAATTTCATTCACTCTTACCAAAGCAGCGAATCACTTTAAAGCTCGGCAACAGTCAGCGCTGTTCCAACACAAGCGTTACCATAGCAACAGAAACAACTTTTACCTCTTCACTGCCGTCTCGCAGCTGTCTCGGCTAGGTAGCTAATCTAACCAGAAGACACAGAGGGTCTGAATTAATTACAACTTTCTGGAGTATCACAGCAAAGCTGAATTAAAACAGGACACAATTATGATTCCGCGTTTCACGGCAGTCAGTGTGTCAAATAGGCCTTTCTTAATGCGTACGGGACGCTTCATATGCAGATATCTGAGAGATAATAACACAAATATATCATTTACCATGGTCTGAACGCGAGGATTTAAATCATCTAGCTTTTGGGTTTAGCGTCATCCACCCAAAGGTTATACTTTACTGCCGTAATTAATGCTCACACACAAATCAGAAGTACAAAGAGTGAAACACACACGATCGATCCTCCAGTGGACAACCTGCTCAGAATATGCTAATATGATAAACCTTACGGGGGCTATCGGGGAAATGTATTTCCACTGTCGCCGTTAAAATCGTCAAGGTTTGTCTGTTTGTATAACCTGTTTACAGGAACAATGATTTGATAAGGCCTCACATGGACGACACCAGATATGTAGGGGAAATACCTCTTTGAGAATATTTGCACTCGTAATAAATTTTGGGGCACCACCCTCCTAACGAGGGAAGTGACTAATCAAATTAATAACTCCGTAAATCACTTAATAATTTGTCAGCACGCTTATCAATAATGAATCAATCGCAATATCTGGGTTATGAATTCCCTATATAATGATCTCAGCTCCTGTCCAAAAGATATATACACAGACAACGACTTGGCGATAAATGAAGATTTATTTTAACTAAATAGGTAACAACTGAATAAATGAATAGCAAATGATGATTATATGACACAACACAAAATTAACAGTATATAAATGGAATGAAATGAGAAGTAACACTCGTGGGAGTTAGGCCTACTTAGTTTGGTGATAGTGGGAGAGTATATTAAAATAACCTATATTATAAATGGGGAATGCAGGAATGCGCAAAACCATTCACATAGGCCTAATGAAACCTAAATTAAAACCAGGATAATTAACTAAGCCTCCTGCTCGACCTCACTGTTCACCGCACAGCGGCTCACTCAAGTTATGGACGTTTTGGCCTACTTTTAGCAGCAGGGATTAAAGGTGAAGCTCCTCTTGGGCCCCTGGACTGTCGCGCTGCAGTTAAGGTGAAGCTCCTCTTGGGCCCCTGGACTGTCGCGCTGCAGTTCCCGGACTTTCCAGCAGAATGGAACAGCTGTCTCACAGCAGGAGGGGGAAAGCAGTTGAATTTGCGATGTCCTGTGGGTGCCCACTGGGCTGGTTCACGCTGCAGAAGGCCTTTGGGCTTGGCAGGAGGACCACTGTGGCAAGTGGCTGGCAGCCGCTGGTTCCGATGAATCTGGGGCGAAGAGGTTGGTTGGCAGGTGCTGGTCTACTTCGTTCTGATTACTCGCTTCTAATAATGGTGAATACAATATTGTTGGCCCTTCGATATTGTTGTCAAAGTTATTATCAATGCGCAAAAAATGTTGAAAACACTGGAGATAACAGAAAACTGGATCGACAAAATTTAAAAGTTCAAAATAACTTTGATCGTGAGCACAAAAGAGTTAAAAGTGTAATAAAGGAAATTACGCACTACAAGGAGGTAAAATACGAATAAGCATGGCAGAACTAACAGTACAAATAATGGGAAATAACTCGCAAAAGACTAGAAGACTGAAAAACTAAGAACAGATAACTAAAACCGGAAAAGACACTACTAGAATGAACAAAAGACACAACACTGAAGGGGGAAAAAAAGGAAGAAGGGACGAAGGGCAAAAAAAAGGGAAGAACGGACCAAGCGGAAAAAGGGCATAAAGGACCGAGCCGCGCCGAGCGCACGGGTATTTGACTGGCCAAAAAGTGGGCGGATTTGATCAGGGAGGCTTCTCTCGTGATGAAACATATATCACCATGGGATATATTCAGAGGAAACTTTAATGCTTTCCTGATACGAGGTCGTATACTTTGATATGTTACGCGCGAGGGACGGGTCATGGGGGTTTTTACTACCCAGATGTTATTGTACATAAACCTTGTTACTCGGTCTATACTTACTGACGTACTTTCATGCATCAGTTAGAATTAAACAACATTCACATTAAAATCTGATGACAGTGTCATTATTTGCTCATGTTGCTAGGCCACTGCAAATCAAATCTGATCAAACTACAACCACACAGTCCTGATGAACCAACTAGCTAAACAATGATTTTTCCTCATTTATTTATTTAGGTTTAATGTCACGCCAGGGCCACACTGCCAACGAAGTGCTGCAAAGCGCAGCACACCGAAATTCTCGCACGAGCCGGAGCATTTCAGTTCACATCAGACGTGCATTTCTCCACGCCGGTCGACAAGCGCTTCTGCTTCCAGCTGTTGGCTCCGTCACATTTGGGGCTGTTTTTCCATCATGGGTAAGTAAATAACCTCATAAAATTATACACCATGTTTTCCTAACAATTGTACATGTATGTCCACTTCTTAGTAATTAGTATATGTATATAAACACACACATATATACATCGCATTTGTCAAACGGGGTGTTTTATTTTGAAATTTGTTTTATTCTGAAAATTGACCAGATACTGTTGTTGTTCCTTTGTTTGACTTCCTGCCCGGCTTGACACATTCGTTCGCGGCTCACGCAGAAAATAGACCAGACGCCGAAACGATTGCTGCAGGGCCGCGGCCAGCATGGAAGACACAATCAGTTAACATGGGCACCGAAAGGAAACTGGCTTCGCTTCGAGGCTATTCGCAGCACTTCCGCGGGCGGTGTGGCCCTGCTGTTACACAGAAAAACTAAAAAAATTTGAAAGGGTCTTTAAAACTGTCTCCTTTTCTTAATCCTGTTGAGTCTAAATGACTGTATAGTAAGAATGAGGTTGTACTCAAAGTGGTACTGTATTGCCATGAATAATTGAATGATTTGATTTATCCAAGGACTACAGCATGATTTCAGAGAAAAAAGTGTTTTATTTGCTGTCAAACTGATGAAAAAAGGTTATGAAAAGAAAGTCATAACACAAAAAATATGAATTTCAGGCAAGGAAAACTCTGCACCTCCTCATAATCAAATGGCAGCAGAAAACAGAAACATAACGGGACAATAAAATATTGTTAACTAATGATCAAAAGGTGACAAGACAATGATTTGAGGTGACCAGTCCCATTTTAAAAAAAAAGAACAAGAAACCCCTCACCATTTTAGCTCATTTAAACTGTGAACCCCCATCCATTATAGCCTCTTTGTCTTTCTGTATTTGTCATAACTCTGACTTAATTCTCTTTGAAAAAGAAATATCACTAATGTAACCCAGGACAAGAAAGCCAAGATACAGAAGGAAGGGCACCTTGTATTTGTAGGACAACTGCAAGTAGTTAAATATTCATGCAACTTTAGAAACATCTCTGGTTAGATCTCTAGGCTAACAATACATTTTATCCTTTATGAAATATCAATATGATTTTCCACATTGTGATTAAAGTTTTTCTCCATGTAAATTAACAGTTAGTATATTCTGTCATGAAATACGCTGATAAACCATATGTTTAGTCTGTACAGTAGAAGTACTAAAAATTACAACTGTCATGGTATATGTACAATTTCCTACCTACAAAGTACAACAGCTAGCATGTAATAAAATATGTAAACAAATTTCCTGTTTTTTGACACAGTTGACTGTGACAGCAGATAGAATTCACACTTTCAACATTTGATTTATTTCTGTATACACATTTCTTAACAGTGTTGTAGTACTGCAATTGTCTTCCTCCTGGCACCTCAGTAGAAAAAGAGAACGACAGGCAACAAACTTACATACAGTTTTGCAAAGAGATAAAACCACCATTGGCTGTGCATCAATAATGGACCTTTTTTTTTAGACATTGTTTTGTCCAGTTTAAATTTTTGAAGGGTTCAAAAAGAGGGCCTAAGTTCTGATCTGATAGTGAAGAACTGTTTGGCATTAATTATAAGAACATGGTCAAAGTTGAACACTGCATACTGGAAATTTACTGCACTGGACTTTACTGTAGAATTAGGATGGCATGCACTTTACTATCAGTTGCTTTTTACGCAGAGAACCCATCACTTCTATTCATTAAGTGAGTCTCACTGTCAAACAATGAGAATAATTGTGGTGAATCAGATGCCAGAGCAAATAGATTTTAGGAGATCTGCCGATGGCAATTTGCTCACTTTGTATCATTTTATCCACAGACATAGTTTTCTTCACTTGCTGTTGTTTTGTCATTTTTTCCCTTTTGCTTAAAGCAAAAATATGGTAGACACCACACTTGTGTTATGTATAAACCATAAAAAATTCTCATAGTCTGATACAACAAGAGTCCTTTTTTTAACCTTTACAATAATGGTGTGCCTGACCCCCTCTTGTTAACACTACTTACATGCTGAGAATGTATAAGATTATGAGCCTTTTGTAATTAACAATTTTACAAAAAAGTTGTTTCAATGCCAAGGATCACATAGCTCTAAAAGTCACTTAGGAGAATGATGTAGCTATGGAATATTTCTATACTGATAATGTCTCTGACCAGATAGAAGAGTAAGTTCTCTAAAACTGCTATTTAGCCTGGTCGTTATGCTTACAATAGTAAGTGTGCTTTATATTACAGTACATATCTTCAGTTCAACTACTCAGCACAGTATAGGATTATTCAAGTTCCATGTTATACCATCATTTGTCATAGCTCCTTGCAAGGAAACTGGTAAGTAAATGTTCTCTTAGTGCTTTCTTTCTTCATTCTCTCATGTTCACGAAAGTCTCACAGTCACACATAATACTCCTTGTCCTTATTTTTTTGTTTCTTGTTGCTGCCTTTCAAGCTCTGCTGTTTGTCCTTCATGACAGCGCCATTGCTCTGCACTGCTGAGTTGGTTATGTAGTTCCTGCTCTCGTCCACCTGGTAGGAGCCTTCATCCCTGTTCCTGTACTTATACATGGCATACAGAAGGATGAGGATGCACAGGGCAGCGGCCGCGACTATTCCGATGACCATCCCGGTGGTGCTGCTAGATTCACGGACCACTTCCGAGGGCCCTGGAACTCGCCTGACGCCCGGCTCTGTGGGGAGTGCTGTGGGTATATTATGGAACATTGGGGAGGTTATTAATGGGCCCCTCAGCTTGGTGCTGTCTACCTCAAAGGATGTGGGCAATGGAGCAACACTAGGACGGGCTGGGGTTTTAGCTCGCGGTTATTCATTTGGTCAGCCGGCTGCTTGGCCGGAACATTGTGGAGGGCTGCGGTGGAGGCAGAGGTGGCGGTGGTGCGGCTCTGGTCGGCGGTTAGTGGTATGGCGGTAGTGGTACTCCTACCGCGTCTGGAGATTGAAGGTTTGTTAGGTCTAAAAGTCTTGGGCGTGTGAGCTTTGTAGCCACCTTCAAAGCTTGACGTGGATAAGGTCTTATCTGTTACCAAGGAGAAGGTCGTGTAAAAATCTTCATCATCAGTAGGGGGCAGGTTAGACTTGAACGCTTCCCCAGAGCCATACCCCGATATCACCAAGCCATCATCATCACAATCATCGCTGCCTCGGTCCGACAAGCAAGGTACCCCCGCCTCAGTGGCCTTGGACAGGGACTCTTTGGTGGTCTCAATAATGGTGAGGAGTGGGTGGTGGGTTGAGGGAGTGGGAATGAAGCTACAGAGGGGTGCGCTAATGGATCCTGAAGTACTGGGATGACTAATTCAGCTCCTAGGGTTGGACAGAGATAGGCAGTCATGAAAGATGGCAGCAAGTTGTTTTTTTTTTGTTTTTTTTTTGTTTTTTTAATGAAACACACTTAATTAGATGCTACTGGATAGAGCAACAAAACAGGCGACAACAAAACCCAAACCAAAATCTTGGCATATCAATTTACACCTCTTTAATCAAGACAAAAGAAAGGAAATAGGCATACACTGTATGTAAATTTCAAAAGGCTTAAGAGGTGTGCAAGGATGAGCCAGAAATTGAGCAAAGTTTGCTTTAAATCCAGTGTGCTTTCTATGGTTAAGTAATTGGTTCTTTCTCAATATCATTTAAGTAACTTTTAATGTAGAGTGCAATCTTGAAATGTAAAATGGTAAACATTGTTTTGCTAAATGCAACTAAATGAAAGTGTGTTCAACACTGTAGTCACAATCAAAAGGTACTATAATCACTATTAATCCTATTTTTCCCACTTTTTAAATAAGAAGGAAATCTCCTAATACTAAAAAAAACACAATTCATTTCACAGCACATTAATTAAGATGAAATTAATGGTATTATCCAAACTACAGATTGCTATTATAATAGAAATGACAGACTGACAGCAGTGTCATTGCTCAATGACTCTCCAATCATCTTAAACCTCTTGAGTAATTATGGAAAAACAGAAAATTGCGGTCATAGTTCTACAACCTTTCTCAGACACAGAACTGTTCTGGAGGAAAGTGATCTCAAAGTCAATCTTCAAGCTAAATTTTAGTGAGAGGAAACAGGCAGTTTGTTTGGGCATGTAGTCACCTTTGTAACCACCAATAGTGAAGATGGAACTTTAAAAAAAACAAAAAAAAACAATAAGAGAAACATTAGATAAATTCTCTGCAAACCATTTGTGGAAAGTAAATATCCAAAAATTTGCATTTTGTCACTACCAAGAAATGTGTGTATGTTAGTTTTATCAGTGTTTGTACATACAAACTTTTCTAGTTGCTAATTTACTGTATCAGATAGTCAGGTTCACATTTGTGCAAATTTCATGAAGGGTATTCCAGATAGTGGAGAGAGATTTTGTCACAAAACAGAAAACACTAATCATGTACGTTTCATTTACCTGTCATCCAAATGTTGTTGGCATTAGGCTTGGTTCATTATGGCTTATTTTTATCCAACAATTCATGACTCTGTCCTAAGAACAGCTCTGTGACCAAGAAAAAGCTGTCCAGCTCCAATGACTTTAAGTTTATATAATGTCAATGGCAGAGCAAAGTCACCTGAATGCTCAACCTTTGTGAAATATGTACTCTATTTGCCTTGAAGGCTTTGGTAGACTGCTTGTTAAACAATTTGGTCTCAATGTCTTTTTCTGTATTATTTAAAAACATGATGTAACATGGAGGCATGGTTAAGCAACCATGCCTCCATGTTACATCATGTTTTTAGAGTTGAAACCCTCTTTAACAGAGCTTGGCTCAGTAACTTATCCAACACTGCAATTCAATAACAACAAAAGGCTTCAAATGGCCACATTTCTTACACTGTAATTATGTTGCTCTGTCTTTGCAGAGTCTTCATGAGGTGTTAAACAACTTCAGTTATAAAATACAATTTGTTCTCTATTCCTCTATGCCACAGCACGGCATAAAAATGGGGTTGGGGTTTCGGGATGTCTGTTCGTCTGTCTGTACATCCGTCCCATTTTCCCATGCGATATCTCAAGAATGCCTCCAGGTAATATCGTAAAATGTGGCACAAATATCCTCTTGGACTGAAGGACAACCTGATTAGAATTTGCTGGTCCAAAGTCAAAGTTAAAGGTCACTGTGACCTCACAAAACATGTTTTTGGCAATAACTCAAGAATTTGTATGCTAATTATGACAAAATTTCACACAAATGTTTAATAGGATAAAATGATTAAGTAATGACATTTCATATCCAAAGGTCAACTTTACTGTGAGACTACAACGTTATGTAAAGCACTCTTCTAGCTCATCTACTCAATGCCATAACTCGGGAACAGAAGGGGAGACATTTGGTCAGATACTGAATTGGTAACACAAATCTTGGGTGTCTACCTTGAAACTGTTCTGAGTGCTTATATCATCTATGATGCCAGGTTGAAGATGTGGTTGAAGCATCCACGTTTTTAGTATGTGTGGATTCTTTGCAGCAACATTCATAGTTAAAGCATTGTCTGCTGTTGTGGGTGCATATGAGTTTGGAGAGACATAGATTTAAACTGCAACTTTTTATGTGATGTTTGCATCATGATCTTCAATGCCAAACAGGACATTTAAGCAAAAATGAGCAGATATTCTGGTGACAAGGGCACTTTTTTGGGGGAGAAGTTCAAAAGAAGTTGGACTCATTAATCATGGAAATGTGATCTCAAGCAGGTATCATTGGAGTGAACATTCAGAGTGCCATTGACATTAAAAGTATCCACTGCCATCAAGCATGTGCATACTTCATCTTTGATGCACATTGTGTATCAATTAAACTGTAATTTAATTCACAAATAATTACAAACACCAACATATACATTCACAAACACAAATCTCTGTGGATCAAACAAATGTCGTTTTATTCTATAATTCAAACAACAAAACACTATTAAAGACTCATTTATAAGATTCAGTTATCAATGTCTTCAGTATGATTGGAGATGCAGTTTGTAAGCTTTTAGACTACCTATTTCAAAGAGATGTTTGTAGTAGGTTGGTAGTACATGTAGCACTGTGTTCATATAGAGTACCACTCAATGATGACTAGTGAGTCAGCCTATACTATAGGACTTGATCCTATTGAAACAAGTGGTGTATCATAGGATTTCTGAGTTGATTATTGTTTTTGATTAGTTTTGAACAGGAGTCATTTATATGAGGAAATTCTACACTTGTTAGACAGCAGTTTAAAACTAGCACCCACCTGTTTTCATAAGATTGGTGTTTCCTACAGGACTAAATAATTCAGTGATGTGAAACTGTTTAAACTGCGACATGTAGCACCAACTATGTTTATTCATCACTTTGTGTTTAGGGTGAGATACACAAGAATAAACATTTTGACATGCTCCAATCACCACATTTTACAAACTGCATCTTCAAAAAAATGTCAAATGGAGTGTAAACATACATACTGTATATCGTCAACTTACATCAACAAATTGCCCGCATGATTTAGGCATGAAGAAAAGAATTTACAAAGGAAAAGTTGTGTAAGAATGTTGGATAGCCACATGGTACCGTTACAGATCATTTTATTCATTGTAGACTGTGTTCTATCTTAAAACACGACGGTACAGGGAGGCAACAACACATACATCCACAACACATAACATAAAAATAAACACCATAATTCTGTTTTTTATGTTTTGTTTTTTCCTTGTAAATAATTTGTTTTTACAAAAAATTGTTTTCATTCCAATAGACTTCAATAGTATCTAAAATCTATTCATGTTACAGTTTTTGCTTTAATTGTAATTTGATCTGTAGAATGGATGGATGACTTTATACTCTAATATCTCTAAAGACAAGGGAGAAGGTGAAGAAGGGGTGGGACCTATGAACATACTACATAGGAAATGAGGGTGATGAGGGTGACAGTGTAAGTCAGTTGCCATGTCCATGTAAAGGCAGTACGAAGCGGTCGGGCGGCATTAGAGCTTTTGGCTGTAAGGAAGGGATGGGGATATACAAACAATGAGCAATATACATGCCCATCTACAGAAAAGAACAGAAGAACTCTAACACTGACAAATCTGACAAACCCTAAACTGCAACTTCTTAGCCATGCAATTCATTTGTTTTTTGTCTTACAATCAAAATATTATTCAGCAAAAATTAATTTGTTTTGTAGATTTTTTTTTTATTTTTTATTTTTTTAAATGGAAGATATGTGAGAAGTGGATCTGAAACAGCTTCACCTACTAATTTGTGGGCTTTTGCACATAGTTTTTTTTGCACAAAATGCCTCAAATTGAGTTGATTGTGCAACTGTTTTTATTTTTCAAACTTTTACTTTTTTATTTAATATTTGCCAGGAAAGCATACTGTAGGAAATAAAACACACAAGTTAGTCACTCAAGTAGTTCCAAATCTCCCCCCCCCACCACCACCACAAAAAAGAAACGTCTAATAATAACAAAAAATATTTCGCACTTTGATTTAAATATTATCTGATTGACAAAAAACAAAAACAAAAATAAAAAAACAAACAAACATACTTAATAAGCCAAAAACCATAATCAGAACCAAAATGGCAGAGATCAATTGGATAAATACAAAAAAAAATATGACCTGTTAAAATTATCGAATGAAAATGTTTAGATGAAAGAACAAAGCCAAAATTTTGCACACACTACAACCAGGTGCACACAATATAAAACAGATACTGCTGAGAGAGGCACTCGACTGGAGGTCGGGCTCCTCTCTCATGCATTTCTCAATAACAAATCTATTTGTAATGTTAGTCTTGAAACATGAACCGGCCGTGCAGTCTGGGTCTACATCAGAGAGAGATGGTACTGGCTGAGAATGGGTTATTATTATAATTTCTCGGTTTAGTATTAGTCTTACTGCAGGATGTTGATGCATGCTTAAAGTAAGTTGCATTTAGGGAAAGTAGAAAAGAAACAACACAGCAAACTGGGAGCAGGTAAGACTGACCAATGGAAAATTGTGTCCCAATCCCTTACTATAAAGAGAACTGAGGTAATGTAACACTTTGTACTGGCAAGAAACAACATGCGATACTTATGATACAACATGTATGCAGACAGATGTCAGTGAATTCTGTATGCAAACTGACACGTTTGAGTATACATAATTTTGTCACTTTACCAGTGTGGACAACACCCCCAACCCCCAGCCCAGCCCTAACCCCCACCCAAAAGACAAAATCTGGCTAAAATTAGTATGTAGTATGCAATTGGGACACAGCTCAAGTTTAACAAATAGCAGTGAGGAAGTGGAGCAAAATAAAAACACCAAACATATATTAATAATATTTTGTCATGTACAATTACATGAAATGCTATTTATTTGGAACTGAATTATGATAAAGAGTCAAAAGACACACTTAAAGCTGATATCCATAACATTGTGAATGTTGTCGCCCTGTGCATTGGTGAAAGGCAGAAGTGTAAACTAAGGTACCAACTATTGACGTTACTGATGGAATTGGGCTGTTGAATTAAATAAAAATAAAAACATGTTATACATGACACCTCCATTGTTGGCACTGTCGAGCATGACAGGTGTGAACCAGCAAGCAATGGCAAGCTAATTTGTATTTTTCAATTGCAGTTTATAGTAGGCATGATCGCATGTAAAGTCACTCTCCACTCAAAAATGTTTTTTTCTGTTGTGTATGTCTAACATCATGTCTGACCTTGACTACACTGATTTCAATCCGTGCAAGGTTTGTCACTAGACAAACATTCACATTCCTGTACTGAAGGAGGCGATGCCTGTCCATTTCCCAAAAATCTGAGATTCAAACATATCTCAAAAAGCCTCATATTAGATTAGATTACATCACTAATATGAAATCCAATCACTGTCTATGGAAAACACATACAGATTTCAACCCAACATGTAACGCTTATCTGTTAAATTTTTTATACAAAAATAACAGTTAGAAAATGTATTCATTCATTACCTGTAACTGCTTATCCTATTCACACAGGGTTCACACTGGACTGTGAACTGTTATTGTCACGCATTGTTGTGTCTGTGTGTGAGTGTGTGGCTCTGCTCGTCTCTCTGTTTAGACAAAATTGACAAATATGTGGAAGTATGAGATGCATATTCTAATATCTATCACAGTCAGGTCGTTTTTATCATATTTGGTCCACACTTTATAGCATTTACAAGATATTTACAAGATTTTATATTTTCTTGCCAGATAATACTGGCTCATGGAAAAAAATAGACCAGACGCTGAAACTACCACTGCAGATTGCAAGCTGGCCGGGGTGCTCGGCCAGTGTGAACAGCCCAATCGGTTAACATCAGCGCCAAATGCAAGCGGACAGCACTTCACAAATCTGCGCTTCCGCTTCCATTGTGAACCCAGTGTCAGGGTCATGGGGGACACAGGGCTGACACATAGGGACATTCATGCTCATAGTCACACCTATAGGCAATTTAAAGTCCCCAACTAGCCTAACGTGCTTGTCTTTGGACTGTGGGAGGAACCCAGAGAAAACCCACGCAGACATGGGGAGAACATGCAGCTCCACACAGAAGGGCCCCAACCGGTCGGGTTTGAACCCAGAACCCTTGGTGTGAACATAGGTGGAAACCCCCTCCCCTTCTTTGGAAAAACGGGGAATTGTCCCCCCCAATATATCATTTGAGGAAACTATACTATTTTAAACTATGCTGCTTTGTGCCAATTATATACGCAACATGATGCATTTATAACTTTAAAAAGAGTGCACAATGGTTTTGGCCATGTCTGCATACACCGGCACACAGCAGCACTCCACAAGACTGACTGTGGATCAGTGAGAGTAAGTCAGAGTAGAGGAAACTGAGCTCCAGTAAGTAACTACTTTGCAACAGTTCACTCAAAACAAGAGACATGTCAGACACCTTTATTTACTTCTACTTTTCAACAGAATAAAACACATTACCAGTTGTAACCAGACAGCATTTTGTTCACTTCATTACCTCGCAGTTGAATCTTCAGTGTGAATGTAGCAGTCATACAAACAGCATATTTAAGTTGTCCTACATTCAGAGGCATAATTACTCAACTTGTTTTGAGAGAAGCCACAACAAACACGTTTTGTATGAAATATTTTTGTTTGATTTAGTGGGGTTGTTCATTGAGGGATTTATTCTGCCTATAAATTTGCATTTATTTATATTCTTGTGAAGCACTGTAGCAGAGATAAAAATGAGTGACACTTATTAAATGACCACATAAGTATATGATGACAAGATAAATTCAAACAAACTATCTTCATCGTGATTTTCAGTCTTTGTAATGAGAAAAATATTTGATGTACATTGTCACTTACTAGTCATTCTTGGTAATACAGGTTGAACATAAAAATCTTTATATAGGGGCTACGGTATTGCTAAGGGATGCTGTTCTAAACATTATTATTACTTTTAATATAATTATTAAATACCTTTAACCATGCCAGTTCCATTTATATGTGTTACAAAAGTAAATTTGACTGCAACTTTGTTGCCACCCCCAGCCCCTCCCCAACCCCGCAAAATTGCTCTTGAGAAATATTTCGGTTTATTGTCCCCCCAAACAGTGAAATGGAATTTCCGCCCTTGGCTGTGAGGTAACAGTGCTAACCACTGCAGGAAACTGGAATTTTAAAATTAATTTTCTTTTTTTTTTTTTTGTCAGATAAATATATAATTTAGATTTTGGAGTCATTTTTCTAATTTTCCATTTGTGGAATGCTGGATTGAAAAACAGAAAACTGAAAAATCAAAAATTGGGGTTTTTATTCCCATTTGTATGTTGGGCTGCCTGAGAGGGTGGGCTCTAAGTGCCAGACTCAGTAATTGGTGTCACACCTGGATTCAAGGATTACATCCAGTCATAACTAAGCGCAGATGCTGTTGTTGTAGCTGAGTGTCCTTGGTTTTTCACTTTATGTTAACATTTGTCAGAGACGCCAACTCATTTAGAAGACTTTGTGTTTATGTTAATACATAGCATATAACTTAAGAGCTCGAATGAATTTCCCATATAGCCCAGGATTAAAAAGCTAAACACACTAGCCTGTGTAACTCATGTTAGCCTTGTTATGCAGTGTTCAGCTTGGATGCATGTTTCTGTAGCCAAACAATGTAACATTAGATCCAGAGGTGGAAGACAACTATTGTACTCAGATCCTTAACTTAAGTAAAAGCACGAATACAGAAACATTAAAAACACCCAAGTATCAGTCCTGCGTTAAAATTCATACTTAACTAAAATTGTTTGTACTTTAAGTAAAAGTACTGATTTGTTACCTCTGACTGAACTTTATATTATATGACATAATACTAAAGCATCAGTGTGTAAGCAGCATGATACTGTTGTACCTGCTTGAAGTGGAGCTAGTTTTAATGACTATTACACACTGCTTTTTGTAAGATGCCAAAAGCAAGAGGTTGGAAACCATTTGCTTTGTGTTCTATTTTAAAAGCTTGTTATATCATCCATTGTGTCAAATCTTAATCTAATAAGCAGGCAACTGCACAGATAGACCCCATATGATGCTCAAGCACCTGCCCTTGTGGCCTCTGACTAGATAACTGCCCTATTCACAATTTTTTTTTTTTTCAATTTCTTTAAATAATCTTAGATTTTAGTTTTTAAATTTGCCCCATGGCATCAATTTTCAATTAAATGTGTGTTGTATGCCCAACAACTGCAACTGAGTCAAGCCTCTGCCCGTCCCTCTTCAACCTACCTCGCTGTCACAGTCACCACAGTTAACGCACACAAGTCGAGCGGTAATGATAGTGTTTGCTCTAAACCTTGGCATTGTTTGTCACTGTTGTGAAATCAAAGAAGTATTAAAACATCTTAATACAACTAGACTAAATTAGACAATAACCCACTATTAAGCTTAACAACAAGTAAGCTGGCCTGGCATTAAATTACACCGTCTCCCTCCAAATCTGTGGCAGATTCAGGTTCACCAACTGCCAAGTGCGAGCGAAACTTCACGTGTCTTCATAAACCAAAGTCAGCCTGAAATAATGTTTACATCCCCCACACCATGACTCTCATAATTCATTTACAGTGTTGGACAAGCTTCTATCAAAATGTAATTCATTACATATTACTAGCTACCTTCATTTTAAAGAAATAAGTTACTTTACACGTATAATATCTGTGTTTAATAATGCATTTCTTACACTACTTTTGCGTTACTTGACCTCAGAAGAACTAAGAATGATTAAATAATCTAGACCTCTTTAAATAAACCTTGGACACAGGGACAGGCAGGCAGAGGATCATTGTCTGATAAATTATGAGACATGTATCAACATTTGTGGGCCTATCATATGAAACTCAATATATAAATGCTGAGCAAGGTCACTATGATGAGCACAAATTAATTGGGAATTGGGAAGACCCACCTGCCGGTTCCCAGTGTGCCAATCAGCTACAACAGCTGACCCAATGCAATGCAATGCAATCTGTTCTCTGGGATTCTTTAAGAATATTTCAAACTTTTTTAGAAGATAATTATCAATAAACAATAAATGTAGAAAGAAAATGTGCATTTGTAGTAGCTGCTAGGTGTATTTGTATAGACACCTAATATTTAAGCGAGACAGACACTTACCCTGCTTATGACTGTGCACAAATGTACCATACACTGAGGCCTCAAGAGCCCCCCAAGTGTCAGCAGACACATAGAAACTTCCTGGCAGGTCGCACTTTGCAACCACTAGGCTCAGACATAGACTTCGGAACTAGGGGTGCGGGGGGTGCGGCCGCACCCCCTCCCATCTGCACCCCAGCACCCCAGCCTCCCTACTCACTGCATTACGTTTTAAAAAAAAATAAAGAATCTGAATTTAAACTCAATTTGTCTGAAAAATAAAGAATCTGAATTTAAACTCAATTTGTCTGACTTACATTTATCTCTTTCATATCATTAATTCATAGATCTATGCTTTTGATGTGATATGCAACCTGCCTGACTACATACAGTAGCCTTGGCATCCAGGATGTTGTGTCCATCCTGCAAACCTTGCAGCCCCAAACTCGCTCCATGCTGTCGGAGGTGGAGAAGCTCATTGAGCTCTGTCTGGCCCTGCCCATATCTGTCGCGGCATCCGAGCGCTCTTTCTCAGCCTTGAGCAGGCTGAAAACCTGGCTGCGCAACACCATGACGCAGGAGAGACTAACACATTTGGCCATTATGAACGCTCACAGTGACCTTATGGATGAAAGCGATGTCTCGACCCTGCTTAAAATCTTCATCAGTAGGTCAACTGAGAGAAGGTCCACTTTTGGAAATGCATGAAAGCCCTGAGTCAGGAGCGCAGACTTTTCTTTTTTTCATTCAAGGTTACAAATAATGTTATGTTCCTTAAATGGCTTGATTTAGTTATCAAAGTTTCATTTTCTTAACAATAAAGATGCCGTGTTCATCCATTCTAGTTCTCTTACGACTGCATGTTATTATAAAATAACTTCAAATCAAATCCTTAATCATTGATAAGTGTGCGTGCTTCCCCCGCCCCTCCCAACAAAAATCCCGCCCCCCCTCTCAGAAAATAGTTCCGACGTCCATGGGCTCAGAACAGGAAAAAAAAGGCATGAAAATGAAGGCATCATTCATTTTTTTTTATTGGGCAAAACTTGTAGAAAATCAAAGGCTGTCTCTGCCTAACACTAGTTCCATCTAAGAATATTCAGACAAATCTAACTTTTGGACTAAGGTGTCTTACAATTTCATTAACAGCCAAATTATAGACAAACTTCTACTGAAACAGGTTCATAAAGATGATGAGTCCTGAAGGATTGTCCTGAGTTGAGATGAGAGGATCTGCAGGAAGCAGGATGGCCACAGCATCACTACAGGAGACATGAGGGAAAAATTGGATTTAAGTTCAACAGCTCAGATCATAGTCCACATCACTAAGCTGCCGTATTATCAAACATTACACAGAAACATTTAGACTTGTATAGCACTAACTCCTCCTGACTCACAGTGTAAATAACCAGTTTATGTGCAGCTGCTGCATCTGTGGGTGTTCATCAAGCATTGGCATACTGCATAACAAGGCTAACGTTAGCTACAATGGCTATCATATTTAGCTATTTCCTCCTGGGCAATACAGAAAAATAACTATGTATAGCTCTGAAGTTATATGCTGTATATCTGCATAACAAAGAGTCTTCCCCATGAGTTGGTGTCTCTGTCAAATGTGCATTTAGAGGGAAAAACTGACGAGACTCACCTACAACTGTGTGCTCTGTGCATGGCCATGACCAATGTAATCCTTGGATGCAGACGCGACAATAGGAAAGACAAGCAACAACAGCTTGCTAATCAAACGTAAATTGAGTTGGGCCCTGAGACACAAATGGAAATAAAAATTCTCTAATATTTTATTTTTTGGGGTCCTGTTTTTCTATCCAACATTCCACAAATAGAAAATTGTATTTTTTTATTTTTTATATGGAAAGTTGAAGTGATAAGCGTTACACAGACCACATCACCCACAAAGAGACCTGAAACCTCCAGCGCAGAGCGGACCTGTCAGTACAGAGAGCAGAGTTTGCATTAATGTAGTGAAAGTTTTGAAAGCTGACATGGTAGAGTGTGCAGTTTTTGGATGTAAACTGGACCAATGTGAACACACTGTATCGCTGTGGCAGATATGATTGTATGTTTCACAACCATTAACACTGTGTCAGCCACTGGTCCTAACAAGAATAAAATATGCTTACTAGGCTAATCAATCTGATTCTCTGCTAGTCATCAATTTTCTTGCCAAACAAATTCCTTATCTGACTCTGGATCTGACTGAGGCTCAAACGTGTGGCTGAATCTCTTTCTCTTTGCTGTTTTTGAGATGCGGTTGAAACTGATGAAGTATATGTTATGTCTGAAGCAGCCGTCTACTTAAACATGTTGCCAAAAAGTTAATGAACGTTGACGCTGATGACATAGCCCATGTGATGTCACCGCAAAGTGACTGGAGGTGTTTGCAAACCAGTGCAAACCAGGACAGCATGGTTTGACTTGGCATGAACAAACGTGTTAATGGTTAAGTCCCATTAGTGCAAAATCAGTGCCACTGTCAAACCACAGTTCTGATTTCTATGTTTTACTGAAAAATATTATGTATACCAGCTTTAAACCCGTAGTGTTTTTGACATATGATTTAACATTTTGCTTAATGCAACCCACATAGTTTTTCCATGTAAGTAAAGAACAAACAAACAATACAATCAGAGAGGAATTCCATAAGATGGCACATGTCTGACTAGTCTACACTCAAGGAGAAGATGAATGGAGACCAATTGTTGCCTTTAGGACAGGACACATATTAAAAACATGGAGTATGAGCAACATTTATCAAGTGTGATTTGTGACTTTGTCACAAAGCTACAATGTTTTTTTTGGGGGGAGTTTTTCCTTATTCACTGTGAGGGTCCTAAGGACAGAGGGATGTCGTATGCTGTAAAGCCTTGTGAGGCAAATTGTGATTTGTGATCTTAGGCTTTATAAATAAAATTGAATTGAATTGAAAGAGCTGAAAACTTTCAGAGTATCAGCAGTTCAACCCATAGCTGACTCCAGCAATCCCCTGCTTCACCGTAAACTCAATAAATGCTGTGTTGTTTTTCATTTTTGATCTTTGGTTTATTTCTCTACAATGCCTCTACAGTGTTTTTACAAGCAGAAATTATGACCCACATTTTTGGTTTTCGGCAGCAATCTCAGGTGACGCAGTATAAAGAGCGACAGAGTCTATTTAGGGTGGGAGAAAGGGAAGGTTGATGGATTAAACAAGCACTGGACTTTCAACTAAAGGGCCAGTGTTAGAGTCTCTGTGAAACCCAAAGTCAACATTGAGTTATTTTCACACTGTAATGCAGCATGTCAAGGTACATCACGTAATGTATGTCAAGTGAGTGGTGAAACATTATATGTGACAGGTGTCAAGTGAGACATGTCACTTTATGTTACCTTAGTAACTATATCATGATGTTGTTTGTGAGCGTAACCAAAGATTTTTGTTGCCTAAACCTAACCACCCAGTTTTGGTGCATCTGCGACAGTTACCTACGTGGATAATACTACAAACAATTCCACACTATTCTATTTGTTGTAAAAAATATTTGAACAAATGCATTTTAGTTTTGAATCTGTAAGGAGATCCGTAGCTGTGCATGACATTTTGTGAACAAATGAAAAACAATTAGGAAAATATTTTGCAGTTGTGAATCAAATTTTTACAGTTACACATCAAATTTTCACAGGTACAAAATTTTTTTACAGTTATGCATCAAATTTTCACAGGTACAAAAAAATTTCACATGTACGCATCAAATTTTCACAGGTACAAATGGATCAACCTTCAGGTACAAATCAAATCTGCAAGTACAAGTAGTTTCGACTTTCATTTGACACGTTCCTGTGAATAGCCAATCGGGACGCTGAGATTAACATATCATTTGACTATCCAATCAGAAATATAGCTTTACCATCCAATCACAGAGCCAGGAGGGCGGGCGTTCAATGGCTGCCGGCTATAACCGGACTTGACCATGGATGTATCATGGTAAGAATGCTGCGTCAAGACTCCAACGTTTTCTATCTGTATATGAACAATATGTTCCTAAAGTTAACTAACTACAGAGAGGGAAGGCGAATGATAATAAGCTAAGAGATGAGCTGATGGTACATGGTTCAGTGGTTTCCATTGTCATTACCACTGCTAGCGACATAGCTAAGGAGCTAACTGAGGAGGCTACATTGATTTGGCTATAGGAGCAGAGAAGACTGATAACTTATGAAACATGTTACAAGCTTACTGCAAGCTTACTGTAGCTTGCACGTTAAGGACAGAAAGGTTTGAGCTGTTGTGTTAAAGAGCAGTCTCGTTCATTTGTGGCTCTTGTGTTTGAGCTGCAGGCTAACAGTAAGCTAGTGGAGCAACAGTGAGGCTGCTGTCAGTGAGCAGTGTAGACAGTGACAGCTGCTTTACACATGTTATTTCAATAAACTGAGCAGCCCTTGGAGGAAAACGCGGGTGATTGTATGTAACTCTCGATCGTTTGTTTATTCACCCCATAACAACCAGATTACCTGCACAATAATCTTGCATTACCTAAACATGGCAAGCCTGTACATTGTCTGTAGTGCCAAGCGAGAGACCGTGTAAACAGAAACATGTAATGATGTACTACTATGTCTGTGTATTTTGCAGCTTGGCAGAGTACCAGTAAAAAAAGAGATAAAAAAATATTCACACTGAGTTTTCATTCAAGTGTGCAACACTTGAATGAAAAACCTTAAGGTGATTTAATAAACTTTTCCTGGAATGTTTAATTTTTTTTTTTTTAATGATTCATTGTCTTTCAGTATACAGAGCCTTTGACAAAAACGTATGAGCTAACCAAACCCTGTTTTTTCTCCTCGTCTTTAGGTCCTTACTGACCCAGATGTCGACAGGGAGGGGGCAGTGATGACCCATGATAGTAAGGAGAGTGGTATTCTGTTTCCTGAATTTGAGTCACACTTATATAGGAAGAGAAGACGACCCCATATCACCTTCAGATTCACATGGCCACAATCTGCAATCTGATAATATAAACTGCTTTCTACACTGTACAGTACTGTCGTACCACTCATGGTACCATTATTGCTCATATGTAAAACCTATAATGTACTATATACTATGAAGCTGGACTTTGACTTATTTCTTTAAAGAAAAACAGCAGAATACTCCTTTTACCTGAGGCCATTGACACACACACACATATCAAACAGTGGAAATGCAAAAATGGATCAGTCTGCAAAAGCCTCTGGGTCTATGACAATATTCTGTTACTTTTAAGAATTCAGAAATTAATTATTATTCATCTCCCCAGAAATGAGGATGTACATTGCTCACAGTCTTTTTGAAATGTGGATTAAAAAAAAAAATCTTGCATAGTTAGAAAAAGAAGACATTCTTCTTCTTAATCTTTTACTGACTAATATCATTTCTTATGAGTCATGTTATAAGCACATGAACAACAGTTTTGTACAGTATATACTTGTTTACAGTGCGTTGTTTCATGCAGGTAGTATTAATATTTTTGATTTAAATTCAGTTTTTATGTAGGATACTGTGCTTGTAAAGGCCAACCTATGTCTGCATACCCATCTCCATGCAGTTAACCCTTGTCAGGCACATCATGATGATTTAATGTACAGTTCACATTTAATTCAATAAATTGAATTTTTTTCACATCTGCTATTTACATTTTACTTTCATCTACATTTTACATTGTATTTATTTTTTTTATGTCCCTGTACATAACTTCATAAATGACTAAACCCTGACTAAATGACTATACCCTGTGCATGCATACTTCTATGTTCCATACCCGTGTAGAAAGATACCTGACATGGGGTTCATGTTTATATTTTTCATAATCCTACAGCTTGCTTTTTTCTTATTTTCACCTCACCTATGTAAAGTTTTTCATTTATCCCTTCCAGTGTTGTAGTGTGACATTGTAATTTCCTTTCAGACACTTGACAGTTTGTAATCAACCTAGGAACTGAATCAACATTCTAGAATATCTTTTTGCACATTTTCACAGACAGCGTACCCTAAAATTTACTTCTACCTTCAACATCCAGCAAGAAATGTTAGTTCCTGCATTCTGACATTTTGTAATGCAGTAAAACTAACTCCCTCAGTTTTGCTGTCTCTCCAATAAGATACACTGTTAGGACTTTACAACACACTAAACTCTGTACAGTCAGTTATGAATAAAGTAATAAAACCATTATCAAACTGGATGTCTACTTGTTATGGTGTTTGTCAGTCACAGTAAAAATCTGAATGGTTTTACCTGAATGTAATTCTAATGTCTGCAATAATGGGGATTTTCCTGTGTTCTGTCCTTTTTTTTTTTTGAATGATATACACCACGGGTGTCTAAAGTAATTTTAGTTAATGGGCCACATACTGCCCAATTTGATCAGATGTTGGCCAGTCTGGTCAATCCATTGAATATTAACCAATAGATAACACATTCCAATTTTTCCCTTTCTTTTAGCGTAAAGAAGTAAAATTAGCCTACATTCTTAAAGTATTAGCTATTTATAAATCATCCATTCACAATATATAAAAAAGCCTGACAAGTATACTACCCAGCATAGAAGGCCCGTCCTCCTGGCTCTGTGATTGGATGGTAAAGCTAAAGTATAGCTATAGATAGTCAAATGATATGTTAATCTCAGTGTCCCAATTGGCTATTCACAGGAATGTGTCAAATGAAAGTCGAAACCACTTGTACTTGCAGATTTGATTTGTACCTGAAGGTTGATCCGTAACTGGGACTTTTTTGTTTTGACACACACAAAACAAAAAAGCTTCAGCTTCAGTTCTGTGTTTACTGTTTTGTACCTGTGAAACTTTCTTGTACCTGAGAAATTTTTTTGTACCTGTTAAAATTTGTTGCATAACTGTGAAAATTTTTTGTACCTGTGAAAATTTGATGCGTAACTGTAAAAAAAATAAAAATAAAAATATTAACTGTAAAAATTTGATTCACAACTGCAAAATATTTTCATAATTGTGCAAATCTTTTTCATTTGTTCACAAAATGTCATGCACAGCTACGGATCTCTGTACAGGTTCAAAAATAAAATGCATTTGTTCAAATATTGTTTTACAAATTCACAGATTTGAATGCAAGCATACAAAACTTTTTCACACAGTTATGAAACTTTTCCACACGTTTACAAGACTTATGAAACACCTTTTATTCCATACAGGCTCGCTGCGAACAACACTGGACTCTGTAGCTCCTCTTAAAAAGAAGTTAAAGTTACAATGTGTAATTTACGTGGTTGTTTATTAGCAAATATCAACTATTGCTTTCATAAATATATATTTACTAAAGTGTAATGCAATTCACATACAAATGGAAGCTTTCTCATAGGCTTAGAATGATTTCTCTATATATACACAGGCAGGGCGCGGTCTGCTGGAGGCTGCCCTCTTGCGTCGCCATATTTGAATACAGTGGCCGAAAGGGATATACGCGCTTCGCCTTTCGCGTTTACCTAGAACTTGCCGTCACTGGAGACGGTTAAGGTGAAGATCAATCCGGGGCGCTTCTGCGTGAACCTGCTTTGTACTTTTATGATTCTGTCGCACTTTAAATGGAGGACCACACATATGTTTTGCCCCGTAAGAGGGAAACCACGCCACAAAATAAAAGAAAAAGATCAGATAAGAGAGGACGGGACAAAATGCGGAGTGAATATCGGCGTTGCTTATTCAAGTGGTGGAAAGAACTCCTGAAGGGGAAGAAACTACTTTTCCCTCTCGTCTAAGTTCGAGTGACGGCTACGTTTACGTGCTAATGTTATCCTAGCCTTGGCCAACGTTATCCCAGAGCTACAGCTAAATGGTTAGCCCAGCCTACAGCCTAATCTGTTGATTCCTCTCGCGCTGCTGCGAAGGCTGCCACCCTCTCCTCCTCCTCTTAAACACTCCTAACATATATCTCACAGATAACCTATATCTCACTGGTAAGCTATAACATATCGTAACATGGTTTAGATTCCTAAATAAATATTAACCTTGTCGCTAGATACTCCTGAAAAACATCTCTGCTGTCTGCGCAAGGCTTTTTGTCCTACGAGGCCACCGTCACTTACCCGACGGGAGGGGTGAACGAGTGAGCGCTGCAATCAAGAATTTGACCGCTGATGTCATTGTTACTCACCATTTTTACACACTGAGGTTTTAACAAAGCAAAGAAGTTCGCTCCTTGGTACAACTCTCAAACGCAAAAACTAAAACAAATATTGTGAAAATCTGAAAGGAATTGGCGATTAACAAAACTAGAAGAATCTCGTTTAGCCTGGGAACAAAGTCTCAAAACATGTAAGCAGGGCCTCCTCAATGCCAGAGCAAACTATTAGTCAGCATTAATAGAATAAAATAAGAACAACCCCAGGTTTCTTTTCAGCACTGTAGCCAGGCTGACTGAGTCATAGCTCTATTGAGCCTTGTATTCCTTTAGCCCTTAGCAGTAATAATTTTATAAGCTTTTTTTAATGACAAAATTCTAACTATTAGAGGCAAAATTCATGATCTGCTCACAAACGGAACCAATCTGCCCTCAAGCACAGCTGTAAGACCTAATATATCTCTAGATGGCTTCTCCCCGATTTCTCTTCAACAATTGACTGCAATGATTTCTTCATCTAAATCATCAACATGTCTCTTAGACCCCATCCCAACTAGGCTACTTAAGTAAGTCTTACCTTTAGTTAACACTCATATATTAGATATGATCAATATATCTTTATTAACAGGCTATGTACCGCAGTCCTTTAAGGTAGCTGTAATTAAACCTCTTCTAAAAAAAGCCCACCTTGGATCCAGAGGTGTTAGCCAACTATCACAACCATTATCTAAACTTCCCTTTCTTTCAAAGATCCTTGAGAAAGTAGTCACAGACCAGCTGTGTGATTTTCTCCATGATAATAATTTATTTGAGGAATTTCAGTCAGGATTTAGAGTGCATCACAGCACTGAGACAGCACTAGTTAAAATTACAAATGATCTTCTGATTGCTTCAGACAAAGGACTCGTCTCTGTACTTGTTTTATTAGATCTTAGTGCGGCATTTGACACAATTGACCATCAAATTCTGCCACAGAGACTGGAACATTTAATTGGCCTAAAAGGTTCTGCACTAAGCTGGTTTAAATCTTATTTATCTGATCGTTTTCATTTTGTTCATGTTAATGATGGATCATCTCTACATAATAAAATTTGTTTTGGAGTTCCACAAGGTTCTGTGCTTGGACCAATCCTATTTACTCTATATATGCTTCCCTTAGGCAACATTATTTGAAATCACTCTGTAAATTTCCATTGTTATGCGGATGATACACAATTGTATTTATCGATAAAGCCAGAAGAAACTGAACAGTTAACTAAACTTAAAGACATAAAAACCTGGATGAGCAGCAATTTCCTGATGTTAAATTCAGACAAAACTGAAGTTATTGTTCTTGGCCCCAAACAACTCAGAGACTCTTTATCTGATGATATAGTTTCCCTGGATAGCATTGCTCTGCGCTACTGTAAGAAACCTCAGAGTAATATTTGACCAAGATTTGTCTTTTAATTCTCATTTAAAACAAACCTCATGGACTGCGTTTTTTCACCTGCGTAATATTGCAAAAATTAGGCCTATCCTGACCCGAAAAGATGCAGAAAAACTGGTCCATGCTTTTGTCACCTCTAGGCTGGATTACTGTAACTCCCTATTATCAGCTAGCTCTAATAAGTCTTTAAAAACTCTCCAGCTAATTCAGAATGCAGCAGCACGTGTACTAACAGGAACTAAGAAACGAGATCATATATCTCCTGTTTTAGCTTCTCTTCTCCTCTTTTAGCTTCTCTGCACTGGCTCCCTGTAAAATCCAGGTTATGTGAAGCGGTTATGTGAAAAGTAAGAGTAAGTTAACCCTGAGATGAGGGAAACTCTGGGTTGTCCGTTCCAGACCGAGAGCTAACTTGAACTCTGGGTCAGTTACCATGGTGTTTGTGTTTATCAATATAAAAATATGGCATTTCCTGTTTCCACAAGGGGGCGCTATGAGTTACAGTGAGTATGAGAATAGGAGACGTGCAGGGTGGGGCTCTTGTCATGTACAGAAATTCTGAAGCAGTTAGGATGACGTTTGTGGGAGAGAGAGTTGCTGGAATATGCATGGCGATGCATCAAATATGGTGGCGCCATAGCGGCCACGCCCCTTGACATAGAGAAAAGCTTTTAATAACTTTTAATCAGCATGGTCTCAGGATGATCTGTACCAAATCTGAAGTTGACTGGAGAAAAATCCCCAGACCAAACGCATGTGCCAACTTTGGTGAGTTTTTGAATTTGGGAAAGGGGCCAAATTGGGGATTAAATGTTTGTAAGAATAATAATAACAATTGAAGCTGCAAGCAGCTGTGATCGGGCCCTCGCTCCCCCGCACCACCGTGAGGGGCCAGCAGCACGCATAACTGAAGCGGTTATATGAGTAAGACCAATATATTGCCATGCAGATGTGTACAGGGGCAGACCATGATCACACATATCAAATTGTGGCCAATAAGAGCAATGCATGATGGAGTTATAAGGACTTGATATTCCATGACAAAGGATCGAAAGTCGCCATGGGCAGCCTGTTACATGACAGCACACGTGTACTGTGGAGATTCATCAACTTGATAAATATGTGGCAACAAAATGTAGTTGAATATGGGGTTGGTGTTTATCAATATAAAAATATGGCATTTCCTGTTTCCACAAGGGGGCGCTATGAGTTAGAGTGAGTATGAGAATAGGAGGCGTGCAGGGCGGGGCTCTTGTCATGTACAAAAATTTTGAAGGATGAAGTATGTGGGAGAGAGAGTTGCTGGAATATGCATGGCGATGCATCAAATATGGCGGCGCTATAGCGGCCATGCCCCTTGACATAGAGAAACGCTTTTAATAACTTTTGATCAGCATATTCTCAGGATGATCTGTACCAAATCGGACGTTGATTGGGCAAAAATCTGTAGGAGGAGTTCGTTAAAATACAAATTTGTGGAAATCACAAAATTGCCACCAAAATGATAAGTTTGAATAAAAATGGGCGACTTCCTGTTTGTAGTAGACCATTGGTGCCAGAGACTTTTTTGTGCATCTGAGCAGCATACACATATGTACAAATTTTCATGTTCCTACTCCAAAAAAAACCCTATGGGGAGGGGTTTTTGAAAATTTCAAGGGGGCGCTATAGAGGCATTTTGTCCCCCCCAATGGGCGATGCCCCATCAGATGTAAGAGCTCGCCATTCTTGACCTGTGTATCAATTTTCATGAGGAGATGAGGTCGTTGAAGCCATCAAAAAGCCAAACGTATTTGGTGGCGAGGGATCGATTGTCGCCACACCACCACACGGACACCATTAGACGTAGCTTCACAGCGTTCATAAGGTAGCTTCACCAACTTGTTCTGCATGCATTAGAAGTGGAATGAAGTTGATGGGGTCAAGTTTGTGTCATCAGTACATGTTAAAGTAAAAAGTGGTCACTTCCTGTTACCACCGGGGGGCGCTATGAGTAAGGTGGGATAATAACATATCGGGGCGTTTGGGGCGGAGCCATCATCATGTACAGCAAGTTTGAAGCTGCTGAGATCAAGTATGTGGGTGTGAGAGCCGTTCGAAATTTGATGGCGAGAAAACAAAAAGTTGCCAAAATTTGTCATGCCCTAGCGGCCACACCCCTTGACATAGAGAAAAGCTTTTAATAACTTTTGATCAGCATGTTCTCAGGATGATCTGTAGCCAATTTGAAGTCGATCGGATGAAATCCCTAGGAGTTCGTTCAAACACGTAAAAAATTCAAATCAAAATGGCCGACTTCCTGTTGGGTTTACGGCATGGGTCCAAGAGGATTTTTTGTGCGTCTTGGCATGTTCTATGAGCCCAGCAATTTTCATGCGTGTAGGTGAAAGTCATAGACGGACTCGAGGCACGAAATTTTCTAGGGGGCGCTATGTCGCCATTTGGCCACGTCCACATACAACACTGCCGAAATATCACATTTTTCGCCTGACCAAACACGTGTATTAGTTTGGGACCAGGCTACAAATAGGGGCAGGCTACTATTTGAAGGAGGCTTTTAATACAAGAAAAAAAAAAAATCACAGCCAAATTTGAAAATACAAATATTGTATTTTTTTTAATTTAAACAGCAGAAATATTTATGCAAATTTTTCTTTACAGTAAAAATGTATATTTTCTATATAGTATTACAAATAAAGTACTGTATTATTTACAGTAACAAACACTTTAAAGGGCCAGTATGTAATATTTGGCATGATTTATTGTCAAATCTGAATCTGAATCTGAATATTCTACCCATTGATATGTTTATATAAGTGTATAATCGTTATAAAATAAAATTCGTTTGGTTTTCGTAGCCTTATAATTATGCTTTTATATATATAAATAGCAAGGGCCTTGCTTTAGAGAGGTTGCGATCTTGCGCCGCCATGTATGTACGGCAGCCCGAGCGNTGTGCAGCAAAATGGGAGCGGAGGATTCAGCTTCTCTTCTCGCCTGCTCAGCATCCAACACATGGATTTCCTCATCTGCATGCACCGGCTCAAACAGGTATGGCTCTGGGTCTGTGTCCGCTACAAGAAACTCTTCAAAATCGTGTTCGAAGTCGTCCATTGCAGCTACTATAGTCTGGAGATATTGCTAGGCTAAATAAACAGCTGAGTTTTGTTTACAGGCTACGCTGTCAGTCAGTGTGCGGGCTGGAGATTGGTGGAGCAGAGAGGGGAGGGCTGCCCCGCTGGGTACTGTAAACGAGTATGTGTGTATGAAGTGTGTGTGTTACGCTAGAAGAGTCAGAGTTTGGGACGGAGTCTTTTACCCCCTGGAGTGTTACCAGAGTTTTTGGAGTGCTCAAATAAACTGTCCTTTTTCCCGAACGCTACTCTGGTCTCCTGCTCGTGAGTGATTCATTACAATATCGTAACATGGTTTAGATTTCTAAATAAACATTCACCTCGTTGCTAGATAGACCTACTTTTTGTCCCTACGAGGCCACCGTTATTTACCCGACGGGAGGGGTGAGCGAGTGAGCCCTGCAATCTAGAATTTGACCACTGATGTCACTGTTTTCAACGGTTTTCAACCCATTTTACACACTGGCCCTTTAACAATAAAAATAGTTTTTGGTGTTTTTGTAAATCACCACTATTTACTATTTACTACAACACAGTGTACTAGTTGTCCTGCCTTGAAACAGTGAATAATCTCATCCTCTGTCCCATCTGCAGCCACCGTGATGCCACACACCTTACAAGACAACATGCCACAAATTAATTTCAAAACTAGGCTACATTCATTCAAAGATGGTTACGGTAAAAATATCAGTGCCAGAGGCGGTCCTGGCTAGTTTTACGCCCTGGGCGAACCATCCCTCCCCTTTTGTCATTTATAAAAAGATAAATCACTTTTCTATAATACATCACTGATATTTCAAAGGAATAAATTACTTACTGACTTATTCATACTTCAAAAACAGCATCAATAAGTGATTAACATAGGGGGATCAAAATAAAATAAAAAAATAGAATAAAAATCAACCAGCCACCCTCCTCCCCTGATAAGTCAAGAACAGTCCCTCCATAAGTAAAGAACAGTCCCTAAAGTGCGGTGAGGTTTGTGTACCGTTACCTGACACAAAGACAGAAATGTGAACGGCTCGTTTCTCCTCTGACACGCCACATACCTGTGTGCCGCCACGGCTCGGTTGTTCAGGTACTACTGCGCAGTCATGACGCCAACGAAAGAGGAAATTACTGGACCTGGAGGCGGACTTCTCTGTCGCCGGTAAGCCGTTATCTTGCGTTTGTCAGCTGCTCCCATGTTCCCTCCTTTTGTGAAGGTCTTGTTGCCGTCCTCTGCATACCAGGCGTCATATGCCTCGCGGCGTATTCCCCCGACATTTGTTCGGAATATTTCAAAACTTCTAGCTTTAAATTAACACTGAATTTGGGTCTTGTTGCCATCTTATCTGTTTACAATCAACTGAGAGTGCGCAACTGCGCATGTGCCTGGATGAGGGTTTATGTGTGTGTGGATGTGCGTCTCTGTGTCTGTAATCCGGGTCTAGCGCTCTATAAATGCCAAAACATCAAATAAACACCTCCGGTTGATAAAAGAAGCCGCCGTTTATTTATTTATTTATTTTTTAGACCTGATTACTAAAAGAGGCAGGCTGCTAATAGGGGCCCGGTTTTAAATTGAGGAAATACGGTATGTTGATGTTGGGATGGGATGAGAGTACGCCTCAAAATAATCACCGGAACACGGGGAGAACATGCTAACTCCACACTCCGTAACTCCTGAGGGAACAACAACATAAAATGTTCCCTAGCAGTCTGTTTATTCCCAACAATGAGAAGTAATGCCAGTCACTTCACTATATGCTCTGGGCAAGCACTTACCCATAACATAACCACAACAACATTTGCATTTTAGCCTTATTTACCATGCTTGGGTTGTAGGCTAATGTTACTTAACATGGAGGTAACATTAACGTTACAGCAGAGAGATTGCTGAGCAAAATACACAACGATCACTTACCACGTCTGCTCATTTTGTGATGCCGACAGATGGTGTGGCAGTATCTTTCAAGAAAAGCGTTTGAACCATTCCTGAGTTTCTCCGCTCCATCCTTTCACTGTAGTCCTCGTAAACAAACATTTTCCGGACCGTTTCCACAGGCGTGTTGGGATCGATGTCCAGCACAAATAGCCATTGTTTCATCCTGTCTGTATACGTCACTCTGCTCCACGTCTTCAGCTTGTTACCGCAACCTTTTACAATACATGTGTAAACCATGATTTACGACAGCACTCTGTAAACTTTTCTCAAACTTTCTGCTGCGTCCAACTGACGATACCACAAATGCAAGGCTGCAAGCAATAACTACAGCACTGTGTCAGGTACGAACTGTGTTACTCCGCCCAGTGGTTTACTCAAGAAAGTACTTCCGAGTATTTGCTTCATGTGTCGTAATGTAACTTAATTATACATTATTATTTCATAGCGTGGGGAATGCGCAAGCCATGTGTTTTCCACTAGAACGTTTTGGAGTCATTTGATGGTGTATTTGATTAGTTTTGAGGGAGAGAGGGGGCTGTACCATTCACCTCCATTTTGTGCGCTGAGCAGTAGGCTGCTCTGTCCCACCGATCTCAAAACAGCAGGCACTGACAATTAAAGGTAATGTACCTACTCATATGACTATAGGGATTACGGCAATAGGCGAATTTGCGAAAATGTCTAACTATCCCTTTATATGTAACATCGCTTTCTTTTCATATTAGCCTTTGAGAAAGTCATTAAATGTTGTTCAATGTTTTTAATAATTGGGTGAACATGAAATTTAAAAAAAGACCCATGATTGCTCCTCACTTTGGTTTTATTTATATTCCACATATTACACAAAGTAAAAGTTTACTCAGTTGCTATTTCAGCTTGAGTAGCTTTTACCACCAACAGATGCTGATTACCATCTAGTCTCCTAACATCCTGTTGAGTAGATGAACATGTGGAAAAAAGCACAGGTGGTGTTGGGAGTTAATAAATGACTACTGATTGTTGTTTTTGTATCTGTCGAGTTCATTAAATTACAAGGTGTGGAAATCACAAAATTGACGCCAAAATGAAAAGTTTGAATCAAAATTGTCAACTTCCTGTTTGGAGTAGACCATTGGTGCCAGAGACTTTTTTGTGCGTCTGGGCAACTTACACATATGTACACATTTTCATCTTCCTACTCCAAACAAACCCCTATGGGGAGGGGTTTTTGAAAATTTCCAGAGGTCGCTATAGAGGCATTTTGTCCCCCCCATGGGCAACGCCCCTATCAGATGTAAGAGCTCGCCATTCTTCACCCGTGTATCAATTTTTTTTTTGTCCCCGAAGGACGACGGGCTCTGGGCGAGCGCATGTTTATGAATGTGTCATTTAAAATGTGGAAGTTACAGGCAAAACTGCCTTTGCATCCGTTATAGTGCCATCTATAGACCGATTTGCAACAAATTTGGCAAGAAGCCTCTGGATGACCTCAGGAACGAGTGACTTAAGTTTGATGTTGAAAGCATCTACTTTGAGCGAAATATGAAACAATGTGTGTTTTTTAACTAGCAAAAAAGATTGTTTGGTTGTAACAAGCGCATTTTCTGGAGTGCCAAAATTCTTTTGATAACTTTTCATCAGACACATCTGGAGATTCTATGTGCAATGTTTCAGGCAGGTGGCACTTAAAATGTAGGAGGAGTTCCAAAAAGTAGGTTTTGGACATGTGGCGAATTAGCAAAGAGAATGTGCAGCAGAAGTGGGCGGGGCCTGTGTTAGAAAACCCAGCTTTATCCAGGGAACACATGGAGATAATGTTTGTGAAAGTGTCATTTAAAATGTGTAAGTTGCAGGCAAAAACGCATTTGCATCCGTTATAGCGCCACCTAGTGGAGTACATGTGCAATTTTTGGTACGGAAGATCTGTGTCCTATTCTATATGTACCCTTAAAATTTCAAAGCCCTCAGCATAATAGTTTGGCTGAAATTAATGTTTGTTGTTTATCTTGTAATAAGCCACGCCCACATTGACCAGTCATGACCACCTTCAAGATATGACCTCAGAATTGGCCCTACATCATACCAACTGAATTTCGTAGAAATCGGTGCAGCCGTTTAAGAGATATAAACTTACCATATTTGTAGTGCCCCCTAGTTGCCAAAATTCGCCAAATTCGGCTCATACCCTCACAGTCTTATGCCAACCAATGATCTCAAATTTGGTGTTAATAGCATTTAGTTTGACCGAGATATCCAACAGTTTGCATTTTTATAGCTAGCTATAGAAGTTTGTTTGTTAATAATTTGCGCATTTTTTGACCGAATAAAATTCTTTTGATAACTTTAGATCAGGTCCAGTAGAAGAGTGTATATGTCAAGTTTCACGCAGATTGGACAAAATCCCAAGGAGAAGTTTGAAAAAGTAGGTTTTCCAGTTTTCGCAATTTTGCAAAAAACTTCCTAGGCGCAAGTGGGCGTGGCCTATGGCAAAGTGATCCAGCTCTATTCAGGGAAGCTGGGGATACAAGATTTTTGAATGTGCGACATACGGTGTGGGAGCTATAGGCAAAAACGCATTGGCCTAGGTTATAGCGCCCCCTGCAGGCAGATATACATAGTTTTTTGCGTCTGAGGTACGTACAGGGGTCTGGACCACCCCTCCAAATTGCACCGCCCTCCCTTGCACGGTTTAGCCTGCAGCACCACTTTTATCTACGGAAGAATAAAAATAAAAATATTTACAAAAACAATAGGGTTCCTAGCACCGCTGGTTGTAGGAAACGCGTCTGCTTGCATACGTGTTCCCTCGGCCCCTCGGGCTTGGCCCCCTAATTAAAGCTGCAAACAGCTGTGATCGGGCCCTCGCTCCACCATTGTAACCGCGGGGGCCTAAGGCACTTGGGGGCTGTGGCACGAAGCGAGAAGGGAGAAAAAAACTGGCAGGAGCGAAAAAAAGCAATGTTTCGTTCATCCACCAGGTGGCGCTACGAGTGTAACCACATGTGGGCAGGTGCGTTCAGGGGTGGACCGTCATCACACGTGAAGTTTCGAGCAAATCGGACAGTGTCAATGTATAATAGGGCATTTCCTGTTTCCACAAGGGGGTGGCATGAGCGTAACCAGATGTGGACAGGTGCGTTCAGGGGTGGACCCTCATCACACATGTGAAGTTTGAGCAAATCGGACAATGTCAATGTATAATAGGGCATTTCCTGTTTCCACAAGGGGGCGGCATGAGCGTAACCGGATGTGGGGAGGTGCGTTCAGGGGTGGACCCTCATCACACGTGAAATTTCGAGCAAATCGGACAATACATGAAGGATTTATATCAAGTTGATGTTCCGTTGCAAAGGATGAAAAGTCACCACTGCCATGGCCTGCAACATGACAGGACACGTGTGTCACTGTGGAGATTCATCAACTTGATCATCATGTGGCCTCAAAATGGAGTTGATCAGGTCAGGAGCTTGAGGTTGGGTGTTTGTCAGTGTAAAAGATGGCATTTCCTGTTTCTACAAGGGGGCGCCATGAGCAAGATTGCCTTTGAGCATATGGAGGCGTTGAGGGCGGGGCTCTTATCATGTACAGAAATTTTGAAGCAGTTTGGATGAATTATGTGGGAGAGAGAGCTGCTTGAATATGCATGGTGATGGATCAAAAATGGCAGCGCCATAGCAGCCACGCCCCTTGACCTACAGACATGCAGAGCACAACTTTTCATCAGCATGGTCTCTGGATGATCTGTAAAAAATTGGAAGTCGATTGGATGAAATCCCTAGGACTAGTTCGTTAAAATACAACATGTGGAAATCACGCCAAAATGACAAGTCAAAATCAAAGTGGCTGAATTCCTGTTTGCAGTAGACCATTGGTGCCAGAGACTTTTATGTGCGTCTGGACAACATACACATGTGTACCAATTTTCATGTTCTAACTCCAAAAAAAAAACCTATCAGGAGGGTTTTTTGAAAATTTCAAGGGGGCGCTACAGAGGCATTTTGTCCCCCCCATGGGCGACGCCCCTATCAGATGCAAAAGCTCGCCATTCTTGACCTGTGTGTAAATTTTCATGAGCATATGAGGTCGCTGAAGCCATCAAAAAGCCAAACATATTTGGTGGCGAGGGCAACGTCATAGTAGCCACACCCCTTGACATAGAGAAAAGCTTTTAATAACTTTTGATCAGCATGGTCTCTGGGGCTGTCAATCCATGCCTGCTGCGGGGAGACCCAGAGCAGGCATGGATTGGTGGTGTAAATGTGGGGCTTACTGGCCACTTTATTAGGTACACCTGTGCAATCTCATACAAGTCAATACAACAGCTCTGCCACACATTCTACGTTTACAAAGCTTTTACTTTTTCAGCTTTTGTCAGAAAGGTGATTATTCTACTTCATTATTGAGGTCGTAGTGGGTGGTGTTGGTGTACTGGAGTGCAATATATTTAAAAGTGTTCCTAATATTTTGTCCTCCTCAATTAGACAAAATTAGAGGGCCACCTCAGTACACCACCACCATTCACTATGACCTCAATAATAAACAAAGTAGAGTCACCACTTTCTAGATGATGTCAACAATAACCGAAAATTGATAAGCTTCAGGGAAAAAATCATGGTATAGTCATTTTACTGGATTGCATTAGATTACACAGGTGTACACAAAGTGGCCAGTGACTGTATGTTACATACATACAGATTTCCTCAAATAGTAGCCGGGGCTACTATTAACAAAATAATCGTTTGGGACCAGACTACAAATAGGGGCAGGCTATTATTTGAAGGAGGCTTTCAATTAAAAAAATTTAAAAAGAAAATCACAGCCAAATTTGAAAATACAAATACTGTATTTTTTTTTTATTTAAACAGCAGAAATATTTATGTAAACCTGTCTTTACAGTAAAAATAGTTTTTGGTGTTTTTGTAAATCACCAATATTTACTATTGACTACACCACAGTGTAAGTAAGTAAGTAAGTAAATTTTATTTATATAGCACTTCTCACAGAGAGGACTCTGGGGGGACCAAATACAATAACAGAAACAATGCAAAAACACACAAAAACAAATACAAAGTAAAGTGCAGCGAAATAGAGAGATGATACAATGGACAATTAATGGAACGCATGCCTAAACAGATGTGTTTTTAGCTGCTTTTTAAAAATGTCCACGGAAGAGGCCGCTCTCAGCTCATGAGGTAGTGCATTCCACCATTTCGGTGCAACAGCCTTAAAGGCTCTATCACCTTTCGTCTTTAATCTTGTGTGAGGGACAGTAAGTAGGTGGCCTTCAGCGGACCGCAGTGACCTGACAGGGCAGTGAAAGGACACCAGATCCGTCAAGTATGCAGGTGCTTGACCATGGAGGGCTCTGTAAGTGATGGTTAGAATCTTGTGCTGGATCCTGAAATTAACAGGGAGCCAGTGCAGGGATGCCAGGACTGGAGTGATGTGAGTGAACTTATGAGATCTGGACAGAAGCCTGGCGGCAGCGTTCTGGACTAGTTGGAGGCGGTCTAATGAAGTTTTATTGAGACAGGTGAAAAGAGAATTACAGTAATCCAGACGTGAGGAAATAAAAGCATGGATGATCATTTCTAGCTCGGAATAAGTTAACATGGATCTGAGTTTGGAAATGTTTTTGAGGTGGAAAAAGCAGGAGCGAGTGACAGTTTTGATGTGGTCATCGAAGAGCATGGCCTGATCAAATGTGACCCCAAGGTTTCTCAACTTGGGGCGCACATTTGCACTGAGGGACCCTAAGCAGCTGGCCACTTTAGATGCTGAGGCATCAGGTGCAATAATTAAAATCTCAGTTTTAGCTGCGTTCAACTGAAGGGAGTTAGAAGACATCCAGTCCTTAATTACATTCATACAATCGTACAGTGAGTCAATTCCATCGGTCCTATCAGGGTTAAAAGAAAAATATAACTGGAGGTCATCTGCATACATATGGTATGAGATACCTTCAAAATTGCTGATGACATCTCTGAGAGGGAGCATGTATAGCGTAAAGAGGATAGGCCCAAGCACTGAACCTTGGGGCACCCCGCAAGAAAGGGGGGCAAACTCTGATTTATGAGGGCCAACAGCCACAGAAAAGGATCGATCAGACAGATAGGATTTAAACCAATGAAGAGCGGTCCCTGAGATTCCTACCCTGTCCCTCAGCCTGTCTAAAAGGATGTGGTGATCAACAGTGTCAAAGGCTGCACTGAGATCAAGCAGAACCAGGATAGTGGATTTACCGGCATCGGAGGCCATCATGATGTCATTGGAGACCCTGAGAAGAGCAGTTTCTGTGGAATGTAACTGACGATAACCGGACTGAAATTTATCTAAGATATTGTAACTGTTCAACGCTGTCACTAACTGGTTTGCAACTGCTTTTTCTAGAATCTTAGATACAAAGGGCAGCTTGGAAATGGGCCGGTAGTTACTAAGAACATCGGGGTCCAGATTGGGCTTTTTGAGAAGCGGCTGAACAACCGCTTGCTTGAAATGGGACGGGACACGACCAGAAACCAGTGAGCTATTGATTATGGAGAGCAGAGATGGACCAATAGTGCTGAAAACATTTTTCAGCAAAGTTGTGGGCAGGATATCCAGCGGACTAGAAGAGATCTTCATAGTGCACACAAGATCTGCTAAGTCTTGTAAGGAGACAGGTGAGAAATTGTCAATAATTGACTGTTGTTTGGGAGGATCAGGAAGGGAGGAGGAGGAGGGTGTTATACTGGCCTTGACACTGGCAACCTTATTCACAAAATACATTAAAAAATTGCTACAGTCCTCATCAGAGGACACAGGTAGAGCAGGCGGTTGCGCACCAGTAATGCTACTTATAGTGTCAAAAATGACCCTGGGATTTCTCTTGTTGGAGATGATGAGATTTTTAAAATAAGAGGCTCTGGCTACCCTAACAACAGAATTGAATTCAGCTAACAGTTCTTTAAAATAAAGACGATGTACATGAAGCTTGCTTGATTTCCACAAGCGCTCAGCTCTCCGACATTTACGACGAAGGCAGCGGATGTCGTCGTTCAGCCAGGGAGTGGGATTAGCTGCGGGGATAGTTCGAGGCTTTAAAGGAGCAATCTTATCAAGAATAGCAGAGCAGTGTGAGTTAAAAGTTAAAACTTGGGAGTCAACGTCAACATTAATACTAACAGGCTGCGCCACACTGTTAAAAGCGAATGAGAATTTCTCAGCAGAGAGGTTATTTAACATACGGGTGAGTTTTGTACGCTTGCTGGTTGAACAATCAGAAATAATAGACAAATTAAACAGGATGCAGTTGTGATCAGTGACGGGCAGCTCCTCAGAGACGATACAATCAATGTCCAAACCAAGTGTAAAAACAAGGTCCAGCGTGTTTCCCTTAATGTGTGTCGGGCCATTGACATGTTGCACAAAATGAAAAGATTCGGTGAGATTTATAAAATTATTAGCAAAGGAGTTTGTGGTGTCATTTACAGGCACATTAAAATCCCCAAGCATTAAAATTCTTTGAAATTTAGTGATGGAAGCCAAAAAGTCACTGAATTCAGCCAGAAAGGCGCCATTAATACCAGGAGGGCGATAAATTAAAATACAATAAAACGGGTTAGAGCGGCCAACTTTAGAAATAAGCAGTTCAAATGAGGTAAAAGTTCCACAATTCACTCTCCTCGAGGAGAAACTGTCTTTGTACAACAAAGCAAGGCCACCACCGCAGCCAGTGGTCCTTGGGGCACATATGAATGCGCAATCAGGTGGGCATAGCTCCTTCATGGACACATAATCTTCATCCCTTTGCCAGGTCTCGGTGAAAAACATGAAATCTAAATCTCTAGCTATGAAAAAATTATTCACCGTGAATGATTTGTTATTGATCGAGCGAGCATTCAACAATGCCAGCTTAAGAGACTTGGGACCAGCTTTGCAGACAGATGATTATGACAGTGGTTGCAGATACCGGAAATTGTGGGTTGTGTGGTTTTGACGTTTGTGATGTCTGTTGTTCATTACTACGGGTATGAAGGTGGGAGTTTGTGGGACAGTAGAGACTAGCCCAGTAGTTGGGGCAATAGGAAAGCAGGAGGGATTGTCTGTAGAGGTTAGTGGCAGCTGGAGCCTGTAGGGGGAGCTGCGGGAGGCAATGTTTACAGAATGCTCCGTAGAAGAAGAGGCAGGCACTGAGAAGGGGGTGTGGCACGTAAACAGTCACGCATGTGTGAGTGGCGTTGTGTGTACGGTACGCTGTATGTTGGCTGCTAACACGCGGCTTCCTAACTTGCTCGGGTGAAGTCCGTCATGTTGATAAAAGGAGGGGCGGTTCCAAAATAAGTTAAAATTGTCTATGAAATAAAACCCGTGGATATTGCAGGCGGTTTGGAGCCAAGACTGGAGTTGAAGGAGCCGACTGAACCGCTCTGCGCCGAGGCCGAGTGTGGGAAGAGGGCCGCTGATGAAGATTGACATCCCGCAGTCTTTTAAAAAAAAATTAATTAATTAACCAGATGTGGCCAGGTGCGTTCAGGGGTGGACCCTCATCACGATGTGGCCAGGTGCGTTCAGGGGTGGACCCTCATCACACGTGAAATTTCGAGCAAATCAGACAATACATGAAGGATTTATACCAAGTTGATTTTCCGTGGCGAAGGATGAAAAGTCGCCACCGCCACTGCGGCAGCCTGCAACATGACAGGACACGTGTGTCACTGTGGAGATTCATCAACTTGATCGTCATGTGGCCACAAAATGTAGCTGATTAGGTCAGGAGCTTGAGGTTGGTGTTTGTCAGTGTAAAAGATGGCATTTCCTGTTTCCACAAAGGGGGCCATGAGCAAAATTGCCTGCGAGCATATGGAGGCGTTGAGGGCGGGGCTCTTATCATGTACAGAAATTTTGAAGCAGTTTGGATGAATTATGTGGAAGAGAGAGCTGCTTGAATATGCATGGCGATGGATCAAAAATGGCAGCGTCATAGCAGCCACGCCCTTTGACCTACAGACATGCAGAGCACAACTTTTCATCAGCATGGTCTCTGGATGATCTGTAAAAAATTTGAAGTCGATTGGATGAAATCCCTAGGACTAGTTCGTTAAAATACAACATGTGGAAATCATGCCAAAATGACAAGTCAAAATCAAAATGGCCGACTTCCTGTTTGGAGTAGACCATTGGTGCCAGAGACTTTTATGTGCGTCTGGACAACATACACATGTGTACCAATTTTCATGTTCCAACTCATGGGCGACGCCCCTATCAGATGCAAGAGCTTGCCATTCTTGACCTGTGTATCCATTTTCATGAGGATATGAGGTCGCTGAAGCATCAAAATGCGAAACGCATTTAGTGGCGAGGGATCGATAGTCACCACGCCGCCACATGGACACCATTAGACGTACCTTCACAGCATTCATAAGGTAGCTTCACCAACTTGTTCTGCATGCATTAGAAGTAGAATTAAGTTGATGCGGTCAAGTTTGTGGCATTAGTACATGTTAAAGTAAAAACTGGTCACTTCCTGTTACCACCGGGGGGCGTTATGAGTAAGGTGGGATATTAACATATCGGGGCATTCAGATCGGAGCCATCATCATGTCCAGCAAGTTTGAAGCTGCTGAGATCAAGTATGTGGGTGTGAGGTCCGTTCGAAATTCGATGGTAAGAAAACGAAAAGTGGCCAAAATTTGACACGTCCTAGCGGCCACGCCCCTTGACATAGAGAAAAGCTTTTAATAACTTTTGATCAGCATGTTCTCAGGATGGTCTGTAGCCAATTTGAAGTCAATCGGACGAAATTCCTAGGAGGAATTCGTTCAAATTTAAGTTGTGGAAATCGTTGTAACGAAAAAATTCAAAACAAAATGGCCGACTTCCTGTTGGGATTTTACCATGACCTCAAGAGACTTTTTTGTGTGTCTTGGTATGATACATGTGCGTACCAAATTTTGTTTGCCTATGACAAACTAACCCCAAGGGGAGGGTTTTTTGAAAATTTGTAGGGGGCGCTACTTCGGCATTTCGCATCGAACATGTGCAACTGCCCAAAAATATCGAATTTTGGATCCGGCTGGACGAATGTGGAAAGTTAGAAGCATTTTGAAATTTGGGAAAGGGGCGAAATTGGGACACGAAATGTCGGAATAATAATAATACTAATAATACTACTAATAATAATAATAATAAACAGCGTGATTACAATAGGGTCCTCACGGACGACTTCGTCCTCGCTCTGGCCGTAATAATAATAAACAGCGCGATTTCAATAGGGTCCTCCACGGACGACTTCGTTGTCGCTCGGGCCCTATTAATAATAATAATAATAATAATTAAAGCTGCAAGCAGCTGTGATTGGGCCCTCGCTCCCCCATGTAACCGCGGGGGCCTGAGGCACGTGGGGGCTGTGGCGCGAAGCGAGAAGGGAGACAAAACCTGGCAGGAGCGAAAAAACGCAATGTTTCGTTCATCCACCAGGTGGCGCTACGAGCATAACCAGATGTGGCCAGGTGCGTTCAGGGGTGGACCGTCATCACACGTGAAGTTTCGAGCAAATCTGACAATGTCAATATATAATAGGGCATTTCCTGTTTCCACAAGGGGGCGGCATGAGCGTAACCAGATGTGGGCAGGTGCGTT
>NC_065519.1:35224555-35225641 GCF_006386435.1 Epinephelus moara
TGAGCATATGGAGGCGTTGAGGGCGGGGCTCTTATCATGTACAGAAATTTTGAAGCAGTTTGGATTAATTATGTGGGAGAGAGAGCTGCTTGAATATGCATGGCGATGGATCAAAAATGGCAGCACCATAGCAGCCACGCCCTTTGACCTACAGACATGCAGAGCACAACTTTTCATCAGCATGGTGTCTGGATGACCTGTAAAAAATTTGAAGTCGATTGGATGAAATCCCTAGGACTAGTTCGTTAAAATACAACATGTGGAAATCATGTCAAAATGACAAGTCAAAATCAAAATGGCTGATTTCCTGTTTGGAGTAGACCATTGGTGCCAGAGACTTTTATGTGCGTCTGGACAACATACACGTGTACCAATTTTCATGTTTTAACTCCAAAAAAAATCCTATGGGGAGGGTTTTTCGAAAATATCAAGGGGGCGCTATAGAGGCATTTTGTCCCCCTCATGGGTGAAGCCCCTATCAGATGCAAGAGCTTGCCATTCTTGACCTGTGTATCAATTTTCATGAGGATATGGGGACGGTGAAGCCATCAAAAAGCCAAACGTATTTGGTGGCGAGGGAGGCGCCATAGCGGCCACGCCCCTCGACATAGAGGAAAGCTTTTAATAACTTTTCATCAACATGGTCTCTGGATGATCTGTAAAAAATTTGAAGTTGATTGGATGAAATCCCTAGGACGAATTCGTTAAAATACAACATGTGGAAATCACGCCAAAATGACAAGTCAAAATCAAAATGGCCAACTTCCTGTTTGGAGTAGACCATCGGTGCCGGCGACTTTTATGTGCGTCTGGACAATATACACGTGTACCAATTTACATGTTCCAACTCCAAAAAAAAACCTTATGGGGAGGGGTTTTTGAATATTTCAAGGGGGCGCTATAGAGGCATTTTGTCCCCCCCATGGGCGACGCCCCTATCAGATGAAAGAGCTCGCCATTCTTGACCTGTGTATCAATTTTCATGAGGAGATGAGGTCGTTGAAGCCATCAAAATGCCAAACGTATTTAGTGGTGAGGGATCGATAGTCACCACGCCGCCACATGGACACCATTAGACGTAGCTTC
>NC_065519.1:35226413-35227469 GCF_006386435.1 Epinephelus moara
ACCTACTTCCTGTCACCACTAGCTAACACTATGAGTATCAGAAAATATGGTCATATAAATGTTTTCAGGGCAGAACTAATATGAATCATCTGAAGTTTGATGGAGATCAGAACATTTACGGCAACAATATAGCAATTTCCTGTTTCATGGCGAGACATCAAAATTAAACCCTCTGCAGCATGTATTTACACTAATGATATGTCATGTTTGTGTACATCAAATAAACACCACAGCACTGAAATTTCAGGTGAATCCAAAGATAAGTGTCTGGTAAGAAGTACTTCCTTTCATCACTAGGTGGCGCTATGACCATCACGGAATATTGTCATATAAATATGTTCAGGGTGGGACAAATATCAATCATGTCAAGTTTGGTGGACAACAGACCATTTACTCCAAATTTATAGCAATTTCCTGTTTCATGGCGAGACATCAAAAGTAAACCCTCTGCAGCGCATGTAGACACTAATGATATGTCATGTTTGTGTACATCAAATATAGACCACAGCACTGAAATTTCAGGTGAATCCAAAGATAAGTGTCTGATAAGAAGTACTTCCTTTCGACACTAGGTGGCGCTATGGTTATAAGGAAATATGGTAATGAGAATGTGTTTAGGACGGGACGAATATGAATCATGTGAAGTTTGGTGGAGATTGGACCATTTATGCCAAAGCTACAGCAATTTCGTTTTTCATGGCGAGATTCAACCCTCAGCAGCGGGCGCGCCATTCAACATTGGGCAAATCCTGTGATAACTTTTGGTCACAACATAGTCACGCTTACATACACCAAGTTTGGAGCCAATCTGATTAAATCTGTAGGACAAGTTCGTTAATTTACAAGCTCTGGAAATGGGCAAAAACGCACAAAAGTGGCACAAGTAAATTCAAAATGGCGGACTTCCTGTTGGGTTTGGAGCATGGCTCCAACAGACTTTTTTGTACGTAATAGAGTGTTACAGGTGCCTACCAAGTTTCATACATGCAGGTCAAACCAGCTTTGGGGGCTGCTTAATTGAAATATTGTAGGGGCGCTGTTGAGCCATCCTTGGTG
>NC_065519.1:35228262-35239997 GCF_006386435.1 Epinephelus moara
TCGGGGGCTGTTTCCTCAAACTTTTGTAGGGGGCACTACTGAGCCATTTTTTGGAACCCGCACACGAGACCCTTAAAATATCAAATTTTTCACCAGTTCTGAGATGTGTGCAAAGTTTCATGAGTTTTCAGGTATGTTAAGCCTCCCAAAAAGGCAATTCATTTGGAGGAAGAAGAATAATAATAATAAAAAAAAATCCTTGCATTTCAATAGGGTCCTCGCACCACTAGGTGCTCGGGCCCTAATAATAATAATAATAAAAAATCCTTGCATTTCAATAGGGTCCTCGCACCACTAGGTGCTCAGGCCCTAATATTAATAATAATAAAAAATCCTTGCATTTCAATAGGGTCCTCGCACCACTAGGTGTTCGGGCCCTAATAATAATAAACAGCGCGATTTCAATAGGGTCCTCCGCGGACGAGTTTGCCATCGCTCGGGCCCTAATAATAATAAACAGCTCGATTTCAATTGGGTCCTCTGCGGACGACGTCATTGTCGCTCGGGCCCTATTAACTAGAACTGCAAGCAGTTAAGAACGGCAGCCATGCCTCCCCGCGCAACTCGGCCCCCGTGCCCTGCGGAGCCCACGGAAGTTGGCCCCGAAGCACGACGGGCTCAGGGCGAGCGCAGGGATACGGGCCGACGTCCAAGTCGTGGTATTTGCTGTAATGGGAAATGCGCCGGAAGTATGAAAGGTTGAATGTGTGGCAATTTGGATTCATTGTAATAACTCATGCCCACTTTGACCAATTATTACTTAACTTTATGTACGGCCTCAGGATTGACCCCACATCACACTCACCAAATTTTGTTCAAATCTTGTACTTGTAAACCACAGCATTTAACTTTCAGATAAATCAAAAGATAAGTGTTTGATGAGACCTGTTTCCTGTCACTACTAGGTGGCACTATGAGTATCAGGAAATATGGTCATATAAATGTTTTCAGGGCAGAACTAATATGAATCATCTGAAGCTTGATGATCGGACCATTTATGCCAAAGTTATAGCAATTTCCTGTTTGATGGCGAAACATTAAAATTAAACCCTCTGCAGCGCGCATAGACACTAATGATATGTCATGTTTGTGTACAACAAATATAGACCACAGCATTGAAATTTCAGGTTAATCCAAAGATAAGTGTCTGATAAGAAGCACTCCCTTTCGACACTAGGTGGCGCTATGAGTATCAGGAAATATGGTTACGTAAATGTGTTCAGGGCAGGACTAATATGAATCATGTGAAGTTCGGTGGATATCGGACAATTTGCGCCAAAGTTATAGCAATTTCGTTTTTATGGCGAGACCTCAAAATTCAACACTCGCACGCCATTCAACATTGGGCAGATCCTGTTTTGAACTTTTGGTCACAACGTAGTCAGGCTCACATAAACCAAGTTTGGAGCAAATCTGATTAAATCTGTAGAACAAGTTCGTTAAATTACAACACGTGTGAAATGTCAAAAAGTGACCAAGGAATTCAAAATGGCCGACTTCCTGTTGGGTTGTATGGCGTTTTTTTTTTTTTTTTTACCAAGTTTGAGGTGGATCTGGTCAATTCTGTAGGAGATGTACATTAAAATCTAAAACATGACATTTCCTGTTGCCAGTAGGGGGGCGCTATATTTATCACTAATTATTGACATGTAGAGGTGTTCAGGGCGGGACTGTCATCAATCCTGTGAAGTTTGGGGACGATTGGTCAATGTTAGTTATAAACCACTTCCTCTTTAGTGGCGAGACCCCTAACTTTGACGCCATCCCACGGTCACACGGATTGACGAAAACTCAAGCTTCTAATAACTTTTCATCTTCAAGCTATTGGGGTGGGACAGACCAAGGTTTGAAGTTGATCGGATGAAATCTCTAGGGCAAGTTTGTTCATTTAGGACCCCTGGAAATGGCCAAAAATGCACCAAAATTGCACAGTAAATTCAAAATGGCTGATTTCCTGTTTAGGGCATGCCTCCTAGAGGCTTTTTTGTACGTCTCTGGGCGTTACATAAGCCTGCCAAGTTTCATACATGTAGGTTAAACTAGCTTCAGGGGCTGTTTCCTCAAACTTTTGTAGGAGGCACTACTGAGCCATTTTTTTGGAACCCGCGGACAAGACCCTTAAAATATCAAATTTTTCACCAGTTCTGAGATGTGTGCAAAGTTTCATGAGTTTTCGGGTATGTTAAGCCAATTCATTAGGAGGAAGAAGAAAAAGAAGAAAAAATCCTCGCATTTCAATAGGGACCTTGGGCCCTAATAAACAGCGCAATTATAATAGGGTCCTACGCAGACGACTTCGTCGTCACTCGGGCCCTAATAAACAGCGCGATTTCAGTAGGGTCTTACGGACGACTTGCAGTCGTCGCTCAGACCCTAATTATAATAAACAGTCTGATTTCAATAGGGTCCTACGCGGACAACTTGCATTCGTCGCTCGGCCCCTAATAATAATAATAATAATAAACAGCGCGATTTCAGTAGGGGGACTACGCGGATGACTTGCAGTTGTCGCTCAGGCCCTAATAATAATAATAATAATAATAATAAACAGCTCGATTTCAATAGGGTCCTACGTGGACAACTTGCAGTACTCGCTCGGGCCCTAATTAAACTTTTGATAGTCTATGAGAATAATATATATATGTATATTTTCTGATTACTTTTTCAGTTCACTAGATACATTTTAGGTTTACTGACGAACTTGGGGAGCTAGGTCTAACAAAGCTTGGCTAGACAATAAGCCCACCTTTAATTTGGCACTGCAATAAAACAGTATTGTTTAATGAGACATTGTTGTAAAATTTATGGAGCTGGTAGATGCAGGTTAAGAGTAGGAAAAGGTCTTGGCAGAGAAGGTAGAAACGTTTCAGAGACTATGGTGGTGGAGACCTAACATCTTTTCAAGAGTTCATATATGAGCTTAACCAGGACATTGGTGGGAAGACTGAACTGTTAATCATTGCTCCCAGGGTGTTTAATGTGCCAATACTATATTGTATGAGTCAGAATATCGATGGTCTCCAAGAAAGAAATATATATAGCCGGATATTTATCATTTTACAGGGTTAGCTATCAAAAACCCTTCTTAGTTGCCATCTTATGAAATTAATCCATAGAGAGGGAGAACACATTTACAACAGAGAACAGAATCACGTGATAACTTCTCCAGACAAACCAGACAGACAACAGCCTCAGTGATGAAATAAAGATGGTTTGGGGTAAGAAAGGCAACATTCAGTGGTGCTGCAACCGCAAAAATGGTTTCCAACTTAAAAACGAATTCAGACAAAGCAACCAAGTTAGTCTATATATGGGGGCATGGAGTCTAGGGTCAATCAAAAATCATGCAAATAAATGATCAAAGGTCACCCTGAAGAGAATGATTTGAAGTGTGATGTACCAATGATTGCTTAGGAGAAAAAAAATTAAATAATGTGGAAAATGTTAGAATCTGTGGCAACAAAAATCTTTTTATGCCATCTACATTAAAATAGATTCAAATGCAGAATAGCATTATTATAGTTGGGAGGGGAAGACAAGGGACTGGAAGACTCCCTGAAGAATTGGGAGGGTACAACGGTTTTCAAATACAACTGCCTTTTTATTTAACTTTTCCTTTTCAAGACACAAAAGGTGATGGTAAGAAAAGATTTTGTTTTGCCTTTTATTTGCTTTGACAACCGAAATAGGCATGTTTTTATTGAAAGCCGCATGGTACATAGCAGCACCAGAATATATATGAAAACAATTATCACCCACCAAAACGTCATGCCACACGAGGCCAAAATACAACAATGTATTTCTGGATGGTTGGCGAATAGACGAGAATGATGTCTCAATAACAAAATTTAGAAAAGACAAAACAAAGCAGGAAATAGCATTGACTCCCAAAATAATTCAACAAAGAAAATTTCAAATAACAGGATGCTGCTGTCAACGTCAAAGTGATGTTAAGGTTAGAATGGCGTGAATTTCTGTGTAAACAATGATTGGATGACTGGGGCCCTGTCTTTGTCTTTCTTCACAAATTCCCATGAATTTCAGGCTACACATTACAGCTTTAAACCCATTTAAATTGTAATCTTTCAATTGCTGCTTGAAAAAATTTGGGAATGACCTTCAAAAGGAAGGACCTACTGGTAGTCAGCAGAACAACACTAAAATCCTCACCATTCATAATACTGAATTTTACCTTGAGGCACATTACTCGTGCGAATATGGTCACTGAAGTGTTTTTTGGAGTTTGCAAGTGGCAGAAATTCACCCCTGACAGCTGTGCCAATGGTCGTGCTAACTAACTGGGAAAGGCAGCAAACAACTAACGTGGTTTATAATAGACTGAATCAAAATGTTTATTTACATGAACTTCTGGGTAGAAAACCCACACGTCACGATTACGGCTGAAAATGACAACAGAATTCAACAAGTTTGATGATTTTACATTTCTCCGCAACTGAAATCAACTGCCAGTTGTCTCCCTGAAAGTGATTGTTATAGAACTTAATGTCTATAAAGTACAACCAATAACTTGAATGAAGTGATGTGAACATGGTAAACACAGAGGCTCCATGATCTGTACTTGCATGAACCATGACTCCGATTTTTTTTTATATTGTCTACATTGTCTGGAAGTTGAAAATTTTCAACTCATGCGAATAGCACAAAATTTGCATGTCCGCATCATTTGTCTTGCAAATTGGCATTTATTTATGTCCTTAGATTGGCTCTGTATGTAGTCTCTCTTCATGTCCACTGTGAACACACCATTAGACTACACATTTTTTAAAGTCCAATGTTTATGCTTGAAATAAAGCAAAAATATGTATTTTCTTGTGAAATGCAACTCACCCAAACTGAATTCAGCCATCTTTTGATCTACAGAACAGCTTGCTGTCATTTTAGCTGCAAATATTCTAAACTTAAAGTCTGATTGGTTGGTGAATACGACCTTAATAGGAAAAAAAAATTTTCTGACAATGTATATATGCAAGTTACTCAATCGAAATTGTTTTCTGTTTTAATTGGAATTTGCATAATATTCGCCAGTGTGTTATATAATGTTAAACAGAGGAGTGGAGTGTGTGTGATTTACTGTAGCAGAGAAGTTTTTTCAGGACCTGGACAGCTTGTCTTTATTCTAACAAGAACAAAATACTGGAGCTGACATGCAATTACACCCAGCAGCGGTACTTGAAAGGTATCCTGTCTGCTGTCTTGGTGGATATCATGACCTAAATTGGTTATGAGAGCATTCAAATAAGGATAGTATCTGAAAGGTTGTTGTATTGTTTCAAAATGCACTGCAGAAACAAAACATGTTTCAGAAAAGTATCCAACTGTCATGCACCACAGACAGATGTGTGGCAGTTTGACTATTTAGTATGGAAGTGACAACACTGCTGTTTTCTGTATCCTACAAAAAATAATGTTGCAATAATATGGAAATTCCCAAATTCTTTCAAGCTTATTTTCTAAGTTATCACAAGCATTAAGCATTTAAGAATTAAAATGTTGAGATACAAAAAAGACAGAATAACAAGTACACCTAAAAGCAAGTATGACCCAAAAAAAAAGAAAGAAAAACTTGTACACAGAAATTCAATGATATCTGTTCTCTATTACATGAACCACCATGAGCCAATATGGAAAAAACAAATGAAAAAACATCACTGCAGTCTAGACAACACTGAACACCTGCTGAGGACAAATTTAAAAACAAAGGCTGTCGAAATGTATTGTTTAAAAATCAGTGCAGCAGTAAATGGCAGGAGCAGTGGACTCAAACACAATGTGTAACATTTTGCAGCATCAGTGCAGAGAACATGGTTCACCAACATACAAATTTTGCACATTTGTGATGACATGTACTAACCCAAATAATTATTCCTCTCCACAGACAAAATTTGTATGTATATTGGTGACTATGTTAACCACTTTGGAAGACCCCATGTGCAAGTGTCGCTCATAATATTAATGACTTTATGGGTTACTGAATGAAACTAAATGAATTTGAATCTATCTGTATGACTGATGCACCTAGTAAACTATTTTCAATTTGAATTTGAACTTTGCATTTAATAATCCAACTTTCCTTGGACTTGGTAATGTGGAGTACAACAATGCTTACTCTTACTACATTGATTGTTTAATAAAGTTACACTTTGTTTAACCATGGGGTTATGATGCTTTTAGATACTTTGATCTTCTAGTGCAGATGAGTGAAGGCACAAAAAAGCAAGCAAATGCAAACTAACCTAGCCCACCTGCATGGCTCGTTTCACACTCCTCCAGGTCTTCGTCATCACTCGAACACTCTGCAGATGACACAATGTCATCTGCCGTATGCTTCATGAGCAGAACGTTGGTCATCAGAGGTGACAGCCAGAGCAAAGATACCCAGAACACAAAGAGCCACCAACAGACAACAGAGAAGACACAAAAAGACAAGGGAGAATAAACAAAACAAGTTAGGTAAGCATCAAAGTCAATTTTTGACCCTGGAAACATAAGTTTGACAAAAAGCTTTAAACTTATTGTTGACTTGTTTGATTTTTTTCAGAGCTTTCATCTGCATCTCACAGCCTCCGTCCTTTTATGAGTTTGCTTAGTAGAGACTATCCAGTTGTTGTCACTTGACCTAAATATTGATCACATGTCAACAAGTGGTCATATATGGGTGGAGAAGATAACCTATCTCTGTTTACTGATGGTCTCTGATTCAAGATTCAAGATTCAAAATTCAAGATCCTTTAATTGTCATTCAGCAAAACATCAGTGATGCAAAGCAGAACGAAATTACAAGCATGGTACCGTTAAAAACACAGATAAATAAAAAAGAAAAACAGTATATAAAAAGAGAGCTTTATAAATAAGATATACATACATACACATATGATTTTGTTATATTGCACATACATAAATAAATAACATTGCACATTTGCATAGCAGCTGCCTGGCTGTGGATGAGAGAAAAAGACTAAAAACACAAAAGCACAGTCAGCGGTGAGTTATTTTGTTGAGCAGTCTGATAGCAGCCGGGTAGACGTTACTGAACCTGACAGTGCTGCTACCCAGGCTGCTGTACCTCCTGCCTGAAGGCAAGAGGGAGAACAGTTTGTTGCAGGGGTGAGTGAAGTCTCTCAGGATGCTGGTCACTTTAGCCAGTAGGCGTTTTTGGGCCAGATCCTCTATCGGTGGCAGTGTGACCCCAATAGTCCTTTCTGCTGTCCTCACCACTCTCCTCAGGGCCTTTCTGTCTGAGATGTAAGAGTTCTCATGCCAGAGAGAGATGCTACTGGTCAAAACACTCTTAATGGTGCCCCTGTAGAAGGTGGTGAGAATGGATGGATTGAGATGAGCCCTCTCCAGCCTCCACAGGAAATGTAGACGCTGGTGAGCCTTTTTCACCAGAGGTGTGCAGGGACCAGGACAGGTTATTGGCCCCATGAACCCCCAGGAACTTAGTGTTCTGTACAGTCTCCACAGCAGTTCAATTGATGAGGACTGGGGTATGCATGGGCCATTTCCTCCCGAAGTCAATCACCATCTCCTTGGTTTTTTCAACGTTCAGTACAAGGTTGTTGTTCCTGCACCAGTTTGCAAAGAGCTTCACCTCCTCTCTGTAAGTGTTCTCCCGTTTGTTCTGGATCAGGCCCACCACTGTTGTGTCATCTGCGTACTGAATGATGTGATTCGTACTCCACTTTCCACAACAGTCGTGAGTCTTCAGGGTGAATAGTAAGGGACTCAGGAAACATCCCTGCGGAGATTCGGTGCTCAGTGAGATGGTGGAGCTGAGGCCTGTCTGAGAAAAAGTCCAAGATCCAGTTGCACAGTGGAGTGTTTAGCCCAAGTGGGTCCAGTTTGTTCACCAGATGCTGAGGGAGTATGGTATTGAATGCTGAGCTAAAGTCAACAAACAAAATCCGTACATGCCTGTGGACATTCTCATTTATCCAGACCGTACACCACACACCAAGAAGAGCAACCTGGTGTACGCTGTCCAATGCAGCAAGGAATGCTCAGACTTGTACATTGGTGAAACAAAACAACCACTTAACAAATGCATGGCCCAACACAGAAGGGCTAACTCGTCAGGGCGCAACTCAGCTGTCTATTTACACCTCAAGGAGAAAGTACACTCCTCTGAAGACAGCAATGTGCACATTTTGGACAGGGAAGACAGATGGTTTGAAAGAGGTCTAAAAGAAGCCATCTATGTGAAATTGGAAAAACCATCTCTCAATAGAGGAGGTCTGCGACACCACCTATCCCCCACCTATAATGCTGTCCTTTCATCCTTGCCCAGGAGATTTAACAGCTTAACCTCTAAAAACAATGGTCGTTCACAAATGGCCTCATGTGACTCTAACGACTCCAACAACCACCGTTGCAGTAGGAGTTTCCACAACCGTAGTTGACACACCATTGGAGCACTAACCAATCAATGACATCATTGGCCTTGTGAAGACCTCCTCAGAGGTTAAATACCGGGTTTTTCCACACCAGTTTGTCAGACTAGTTCCAGCCTAGTAAGACAAGCATGAACTGATGAAGCCTCTTGGATAAGAGGTGAAACGTCTTCTAAGACAAAACTAAGTCCAGTTGCGTCTAATTCAGTTGCCTTGAGATAGCATCCATACATGTGTGTTCTTTTTCTCCAGGTGTTCCAGGCACAGATGAAGTGCAGTGGATACAGCATCCTCAGTGGAACGATTTGGGCGGAAGGCAAATTGAAGTGGGTCGAGTGAGGGGGGAAGGACAGATGTGATGTGATCCTTGACTAGTCTTTCAAAACACTTGATTATTATGGGAGTGAGTGCTACCGGTCGTTAGTCATTTAGACTAGTAACAGTGAGTTTTTTTGGAACTAGGATGATGGCTGAGCATTTGAAGCATGATGGTACGGTGGCTTGACTCAGGGAGATGTTAAATATGTCTGTTAGGACATGACTGATCTGTGCACCACTTGAGCACACACCCTGGTATCATGTCAGGACCTGCAGCTTTTCCATGGGTTGATCTTCTTCAAGACAGGACATCAGCTGGGTCCAGATGTAGCACCTTGTCATCGTTGTGGCTTTCGCTGCTGGTGTATTGTTAAGTGCTTCAAACCTGCCAAAATAATTATTTAGGTGGTTTAGGAAGTCAGTGCTATCATCACAGTCCCAGAGGGCAGACCTGTAATCTGTAACAGATTGGAATCCCTGCCACAGTCTCTTAGTGTCTCTATGGTCTTGAAAGTGACTCTGGATCTTTTGTCCATGGGCTCTTTTTGCCATTATGATGGCCTTATTCAGATTGGCTCTCTCAGACCTAAGGGCAGTTGTGTCGCCAGATTTAATAGCTGAATTTTTTGCTTTCAGCTGGGCTCGAACCTCAGTGGTCATCCATGGTTTCTGATTTGCCCAGGCTGTGATGGTTTTTGTGACGCTGACATCCTCCTTACATTTTTGATTGTAGCCTGAGACAACCTCAGCATACTCACCGACATCTGTGATCTTATCTTTGGTGGCAGCCTCTCTGAAGACAGAGCAGTCAGTACAGTCAAAATAGTCCTGTAGTGCTGACATGGCTCCCTCTGGCCAGACCCTCGCCTGTTTCGAAGGGGGCTTTGTTCTGATCAGCAGTGGTCTATACGCTGGTGTAAGCATCACAGCGATGTGGTCAGATGAGTCAAGGTGGGGACAACGTACTGCTTTGAACGCTCCTTTAATGTTGGTATAAGCATGATCCAGTAAGTTGGCTCCCCTTGTCGCAAAGTTCACGTTGGTAAAAGTGAGGGAGAACTTTCTTCATGTTTGCCTGGTTAAAGTCCCCAGCAACAATACTATAGACTATAATTCATTTGAAAGCCTTGTTCTTAGTCTTTTACATCCGACCTGGAAAACCTCACAGCTGGCCCGTATTCTGAATTTGTATCTGAATTCTCAGAGTTTTTATCCAGTTTAGTTCTTAAATCAGATAAAGTTATTATTGTAGGCGATTTTAACATTCATGTTGACGTTGATAATGACTCCCTGGCTATTGCGTTTATCTCATTATTGGACTCCATTGGCTTCAGTCAGGGTGTACATAAACCCACTCACTGTTTTAACCATACCCTCGATCTAGTTCTGACCTATGGAATTGAAATTGATAACCTAAAAGTCCTCACTATCAGATCATTATTTGATTACTTTTGATTTCTTTTTACTCGATTAAACACCACTCAGCAGCAGTTACTATTCTAGATGTGTATCAGACACTGCTATCGCAAAATTTAAGGAAATGATTCCTCCGTTGTTAAATGTAATACCATGTCCTTCAGTAACAGAGGTTTCCCGTACCGACTTTAAACTCTCCCGAATTGATCATCTTGTGGATAGCGCCATAGGCTCGCTGCGAACAACACTCGACTCTGTAGCTCCTCTTAAAAAGAAGTTAACAAAGCAAAGAAAGTAGCCAGGCTGACTGAGAGTCACAGCTCTATTGAAACTTGTATTCCTTTAGCCCTTAGCAGTAATGATTTTATGAGCTGTAAAACCTAATATATATTTAGATTGCTTCTCCCCGATATCTCCTCAACAACTGACCACAATGATTTCTTCATCTAAATCATCAACATGTCTCTTAGACCCCATCCCAACTAGGCTACTTAAGGAAGTCTTACCTTTAGTTAACACTCATATATTAGATATGATCAATATATTCTTATTAACAGGCTATGTACCACAGTCTTTTAAGGTAGCTGTAATTAAACCTCTCCTAAAAAAGCCCACCCTGGATCCAGAGGTGTTAGCCAACTATAGACAAATATCTAATCTTCCCTTTCTTTCAAAGATCCTTGAGAAAGTAGTCGCAGACCAGCTGTGTGATTTTCTCCACGATAATAATTTATTTGAGGAATTTCAGTCAGGATTTAGAGTGCATCCTAGCAACAACACTAGTTAAAATTACAAATGATCTTCTGATTGCTTCAGACAAAGGACTTGTCTCTGTACTTGTTTTATTAGATCTTAGTGTGGCGTTTGACACAATTGACCATCAAATTCTGCTACAGAGACTGGAACATTTAATTGGCCTATAAGATTCTGCACTAAGCTGGTTTAAATCTTATTTATCTGATCGTTTTCAGTTTGTTCATGTTCATGATGAATCATCCTTACGTACTAAAGTTTCTTTTGGAGTTCCGCAAGGTTCTGTGCTCGGACCAATCATATTTACTCTATATATGCTTCCTTTAGGTAACATCATTTGAAATCACTCTGTAAATTTCCATTGTTATGCAGATGATACACAATTGTATTTATCGATGAAGCCAGAAGAAACTAATCAATTAACTAAACTTTATAACTGCCTTAAAGACATAAAAACTTGGATGAGCATCAATTTCCTCATGTTAAATTCAGACAAAACTGAAGTTATTGTTCTTGGCCCCAAACAAGTCAGAGACTCTTTATCTGATGACATAGTTTCTCTAGATGGCATTGCTCTGGCCTCTAGCACTACTGTAAGAAACCTCGGAGTAATATGTGATCAAGATTTGTCTTTCAATTCTCATTTAAAACAAACCTCACAGACTGCATTTTTTCATCTGTGTAATATTGCGAAAATTAGAAATTAGGCCTATCCTGACCCGAAAAGATGCAGAAAAATTGGTCCACGCTTTTGTTACCTCTAGACGGGGTTACTGTAACTCCCTATTATCAGGTAGCTCTAATGAGTCTTTAAAAACTCTCCAGCTAATTCAGAAT
>NC_065519.1:35240512-35243022 GCF_006386435.1 Epinephelus moara
ACTGTTATTATACACATATGATTATTGCCACATATGTATACTATCAGATATTAATATATACTTTCAACATATTGTACCACAATAGCCAGAATCATAATTATAATATTATTACTTTCATTAATGTTGTTGTAAGCTATTACCGTTACTGTCTGTCCTGCATCTCTCTCTGTCTCTGTCTCTCTTTCTGTCTCACTGTGTCATACGGATTACTGTTAATTTATTATGTTGATCTGTTCTGTATGACATCTATTGCACGTCTGTCCATCCTGGAAGAGGGATCCCTCCTTAGTTGCTTTTCCTGAGGTTTCTACCCTTTTTTTCCCCTGTTAAAGGGTTTTTTGGTGGGATTTTTTCCTTATCCGCTGTGAGGATCCTAAGGACAGAGGGATGTCGTATGCTGTAAAGCCCTGTGAGGCAAATTGTGATTTGTGATATTGGGCTTGATAAATACAATTGATTGACTGATTGATTGATTGATTGAACAATGAATACTCCCTCAGGGTGAGTGGTTTGCTGATCATTTATGGAGCTGTGGAGTATGTTTAGGGCCACCTTTGTGTCTGCATCCGGAGGTATGTAAACAGCAGTTATGAATATGACAGAGAACTCCCTTGCAAGATAAAAGGGATAACATTTAACTGTCAGAAGCTCAATGTCCGGGGAACAGTGTGAATAGTAAATGCAAAACCCCCCGCTACAGGTTTTGCCACTGAGAGTCACTCTCCTCTCTGCACGGAAAGTAGTTAGCTCCTCCGTGCTAATGGCATCCTCTGTGACCATTCAGTCAGGTCTCAGTGAAAATCAGGGCACAGCAGTCTCTCACCTCCTGTTTTGTTGTTAGGTCTGAACCTGAGGTAGTCCAATTTATTTTCAAGTGAGTGGACATTCGCCAGCAGCATCGATGGTAGTGGTGTTCGGCATGGGTTAGCTTTTAGCTTGGCGCAAGCCTCGCAGCGGGTGCCCTGCTTCTGCTTACGCATACATCGCCTCTGCTTCCTCCGAAATCAGGTTGCGCTGGTGGTAGGTGTCGGTGACGTGCAGGCCTCTCCCACTGAATGTAGCAAGCCGAGGTCTTTTAGTAAATCCACGGTGTTTGAGTCAAGAGTTTGTGTTTCGCTGACTGGATGCAGTAACAGCATACTTTGACGGCAGTAGCTCAGTCCATAGGGACTTGGGCTGGGAACCGGAGGGTTCAAGTCCCCGTCCGGACCAAAATATGGAGCGTGGACTGGTGGCTGGAGAGGTGCCAGTTCACCTCCTGGGCACTGCTGAGGTGCCCTTGAGCAAGGCACCGAACCCCCCAGCTGCTCGGGGTGCCTCACCAAGGGCAGCCCCCTCACTCTGACATCTCTCCACTTTGTGCATGTATAGGTCCTGTTTGTGCATGTGTGTGTCTTTCGGACCTGTGTGTAATTGACAAACAAGAGTGAAAACATTGAATTTCCCCTCAGGGGGATTAATAAAGTAAATAAACTTAAACTTAAACTTGTAAATCAGTCTCTCCGCGCAACTCTGGACACTAACAATTCATTATCGGTGTTTTTATCGTGAACCAATGCAGCCACTGCAGACACAGGCGCCGCCATATCCCTGGTGTCTGATATGAATGTCCTCCTTGACCTTTCTCCACTTGTCCACTGATGGTCCACCTCTTCCCAATGGATGCTGTAAGTGGTTTTGTTCTGACGTCTGCTAAGAGCTTATGTCTCTGGTGTTCAATCAATCATTTCTTTTTACAGCCAACTTTATTTTTTGTGTACCAAGTTATTGTGGTCCCGATGGCTTTCTGATTTATTTATCCATGTGGTGCAGCGTGGTACAAAGTAATATCTCATTTCAGTCTTGAAATGATGTATGCTGGGTTTCTTGCAGACCATTTGCATGTATGGATATGACTTGGCAAGTCAAATAAGCATATCAAATTTACAAAAGCAAGACTTTGGTACATTTTTAATTGATCAATTGTGATATCAATAAAATATTTTTTATCAAAATGGCCTTTTTAAATAGTTATTCTTATTATCCAAAAATCTTTTTTTCCTTTTTTTTTCTCCTCCTGTTAAAGTTTTTTTGGGGGGAGTTTTTCCTTATCTGCTGTGAGGGTCCAAGGACAGAGGGATGTTATATGCTGTAAAGCCCTCTGAGGCAAATTGTGATTTGTGATATTACGCTTTATAAATAAAATTGTGAAAGAAAATTAAATTTGTACCAGCCCCTAGTTAGGCTGACTTAAGCCTAGTCTGCCAGAGGACCCCCTATAATACACCGGGCACCTTCTCTCCCTCTCTCTCTCTCTCTCTCTCTCTCTCTCTCTCTCTCTTTCTCTCTCTCGTGTCCTATTACTGCATGTTGCTAACTCGGCCATTCTGGATGTCACTAACTCGGCTTCTTCTCCTGAGCCTTTGTGCTCCACTGTCTCTCAGATTAACTCGTATTGCAGCGGTGCCTGGATAGTGTGACGTGTGTGGTTGTGCTGCTGCTGTGGTCCTGCCAGATGCCTCCTGCTGCTG
>NC_065519.1:35243211-35258302 GCF_006386435.1 Epinephelus moara
CGTTAAAGGGTTTTTTGGGGGGGAGTTTTTCCTTATCCGCTGTGAGGGTCATAAGGACAGAGGGATGTCGTATGCTGTAAAGCCCTGTGAGGCAAATTGTGATTTGTGATATTGGGCTTTATAAATAAAATTGATTGATTGATTGAATTGGTTTCTTAAAACAACAGTCAAGTGCCCATATCTGAAACAGGTTTGGCTTGCTATAATCATCCTGTTTATTGGTCATTGAAAGATTCTCATGCTTCCAATGAAAGTGATACATTACATACATTTTAGTTTATCTTAAACTAATACTGTATAAGGTTTCAGCAGTATGAGTTGATTAAATCAAGTGGATATTCTCCAAAGTAAGTTTGTGTTTCCCCTGACAGCATGGCCATGCTGAGCTGCTGCAGAAAGACAGTAACACAAATCAATCAACCAATCAATCAATCAATCAATCAATTTTATTTATAAAACCCAATATCACAAATCACAATTTGCCTCACAGGGCTTTACAACATACGACATCCCTCTGTTCTTTGGACCCTCACAGCGGATAAGGAAAAACTGGGAAACAAAGTGGGAATTTGGTGCCAAACAGACCATAACTTCAGAAATGACTTATTTGATTTGATTAACTTGACAGCTTAAGCCTTGTGCTTTCTTAATAAAAAACTGGAATAGATTTTACACAGAATAAGGGCTATAGATTTTATCCCCTTCTTTAACTAATTAAGGAATGGATTAACAACCAGTATGAACAGGAGGAATGATTACAGCAAGCAAAAACTTAATGTTTAAATGTATAGACTTTGAAAAAAAAGTCAGAGATTTGCCTTAATGTAATGGGCTCTAGTTTCCCAGTGCAGTGCAGGGTGGCGCAGGGTGGCGAACCCCGCGCAGAGCTAGTTTCGAGCAGCGCAACCCGAGGCGCACTCAGTTTGGTAGTTTGGCAGACCGAAGTGCGCTGAGATGGGTGTGGCGGCGTAGCAGGGGGAGGTGTCGACAGATCCAGCTTGGCACAGTGACAGTTTCGTGCCAAATGACTTCGTCGAAGGTGCGCTAAAAGCTCGCCAGCTGAAACCAGGTCTACTGTCAGCGCAGGCGGAGCGCAGCCGGTGTAAGCTGAAGTTTGGCTGACCGGCGGACAGTGCGCACACGTCACCAAAACCTCACAGGCAGGTTTCCAGAATATCAGGCACATTAACGATGCAATAAATACCCAAAAAAACACTATTCAATGCAACTATCTGCAATCAGCACATAAATGTATCTCTATATCGACTGTCCCGTCACATCTGATGTCAGATCAAAGGGGATTGGCACCGTTTGGCACGTTTGGCACGCGTAATGGAAACCCAACCTGATTTGATTAACACAGCTGCAAACTAATGAGTTCACATCCCTCTCAGCCAACCACGCCAACCACAAACAGCCACAGCATCAGATAGGGAGTATATATTCAGCATCTGTCATCTTAGAAGAAAAGAAACAGAGTGAGACTGCGAGAGAGAAAGAGAGAGCGCACGCGCACGCGCACGCGCACGAGAGAAACGCCACATTGATTGTGGTGACCTCCTCCCAGGCTACCTTTGCATCATCAGCCCGTGGAGGTCTGCTCACAGTTCCGTGTATTTGGACACTGCGAGCTTGGACCTCCCGGACCAAAACATCAGTTTCCTCCTGGGAGAAGTTTGGCTGTCTGACGCTGCTGCTCTCTTCTGCCATGGCGAATTGAGTAAACTCTCATTGTGCCTTCGCGCGGCGCATTGAAGGGTGAGGAGAGGGGCTCATTTGATTGGTGTGATGTGTGTAAAACCCACTCCACGCCTTCTCTCCTCCCTCTTTCCAACTTGTGCAGGTAGGAGGGATGGAGGTGGGAAAGAGGAGTAGCTGTGCCAGGTGCACGGTGTGCCAAACTTGCAAAATCCGCCTGGCCACACTCTGTTGGCAAAGCGCAGGTGTGCTGCGCCCCCGCCTCGCCCGGTCTGTGAAACTAGAGCCCAATGTGTCAAGTTAGATGTAGAGACTTAACATCATTGTAATGTTTAATGTCCATTAATGGGATAAAGTCAGTAAGTATATTCAAAGTTTACTGACATGTGCAATTGGCCATTTGCAAAACTAAGTACATTGTGAAGCATGGGAATGCAATGCTATGCTCTAATCAAAGGCTTTTTCTTAAAGGTACTTTGTCTTGGATTGACTGCATACACAGGTGATCTCGCTCCTCCAATCAGTTTCAGTCAGGCCAGTTTAACATTTCCACTGTCACATAAAATTCTCTGACTCTAAGAATGAAATAAAACTATCTGATCTACATCTGTTTAACAGGTTACTGACAATTGACTGAATCAAGTAAACGTGTATGACATATCCTATCCACCCAGTCTAGCTCCCCACAGAGGCACTCTTTAGAGGTGACATGAGATGCACCAGGTTTATTTTTCAAAGCTCCGAGCAACTGTCATAGTATGAAGAGTGAGAACATCAGCAGAGGGTAGGTGGGAAGGGAGGTGGATGGGTGAAACAAACTCCAGACTTCTGGAGACTGCTGTCCATTGCCTGTGTCTCAAGAAAAAATAATTGAGTTTATTAATAACAATGTACTGTGCTAATATGTGAAGCATAGTAAGCTAGTGACATATGTCATTTGATGTAATTCATGTATGTCACATGACATTACATAACATTAGTAAAAATGTGTGTATTTTAAGCCAAACCATGGTGTCTTTTTTCCTAAACCTAACCACATGCTGTTGTTGACTAAACACATACTTTTGTTTAATAAAGTTAAGGAAGTAAACCCAAAAGTTTTTTTTTTTTTTTTTTTTTACTGTGTTCTAAGTATATTTTAAAAAGAGACTTTAACTGGAGGAAATTGTATTTTTCCTGTGAAAACGGAAGATTATTTTGAAAAGACCCATGGCATGTAACAAGCCTGAGTTGACATGCCATCCCTGGGCATCCAAAACTGTCCCTCGAGGTATGCCAGAGCATCATAGCTTGACATGCAGTTCCCATGAACAGGCATCAGTATCAGTTAACCTGGGTTGTGAAAATGTGTTGGTCCTACACACATTAGTATTTCATTTTATGTATAGTAATAATAGAATTCTGTCCATACCTGTACAGTTGAGGAGGATCTGTGTTTCCGTGTAGTAGTGGTGGACATCATGGTTGTAGTCTCAATGAAGGTAGCAGACATCTCTGGTGACATTGCTGTGGTCCTGGCTGAGCCTGCCACACTGGGCACATCGCCTACCAACCTCACACTTCCATTAATCTTGATGTTGAGGTTGGCCTCAGCAGCCATGCTCAACACCTTAAGACCATTGTAATAAAGGCCAGACAGTTGACCCTGAAAAGGCCGGCTGCGATCAGTACCACCAATTGCGACTGTTGCTTGAGTGTTGAAAATTGTTAGCTGCCGTCCTGGAGAGGGACATCCAAATGTAAGAGATATTTTTAACAGAGAAAAGCACCTTTCAATATAACTTTTCAGCTGCACAATACATTTACAGCAAGAATAAAGGCCTTATTTTTGTGGCAGCGGAACGACCAGCGCAAGCGGTTCTTCAACAGTTTGGTATTCTCCTGACCTTTAAAATTTTCTTATTCATTTGTGTGGTTGTGTGATGCCCAGGCTACGGTGCACAGGCAACAGCAGAGCTTAAATTTGCTGCTTAAATCCCTGCAGCCATCTGAAGGCAGCAGGACAGGACTTTTGATGAATCAGCAGCTTCCAGTTTGAAAAATGACACACTGGAGTGCAGTGCCATTACACACAATATTGTACTAAAACAAACAAACAAACAAACAAAACAACAACAACAACAACAGAAAAAAACACACATCAACTGCATCAGGAGTCACGCTCTATCCAGACCATATGATTTCCTGAGGGCATCTCCTGATAACTGGCTCAGCTGTGTCATAGCTTTAAGACCAGTGATGCAACTGGCTGAGAGCATACTTATTAATCACCACACCAAGCCTTTTTGCACTTTGCACTGCTGAACCAACAGAACCAACAGCTTTAAGGAGTCTTTGCGCTGGTCGTTGCACGTGCACGATTAAAACATAAGGATCAGAGTCTACAGCCATGCCAGTGGCTGCATGAATATTTATGTAAACATTTCGTAACCAGAGATTTCTTCTCATCTCATAACTATAATTCAGTTATTTTTATTATATGTTAAATTATTTTACTATTTATTGGTTCATTTATTAACAATTATTTAGTTCGTCAGGTAGGTATGTATTTATAATCTTTAGCCCACACATTTCTGTTCATAAAAATGAAAAGCATCATTTTGGTCTGACAACTTCAAAAGAAAATTTGCATGAATATCTTATGACCTGCATTAATGTGCTGTCTTCAGGGCTGAAGTGAGTATCACAGACAAGAACTGAAATCAAATTAATCAATTCATTCAAAGCTTACATAGAGAAATGAACACACATTTAATCTTCTCATACTCCAGATGAGTTTTTCACGTCATCAGAATAGTGAACATACGTAAGCATAAAAACATGTTTGTTTGAAATTACCTTTCTCTTGTAGCCACTCTTCTACTGGTCTGGCGTATTTGAAAGGAATTTTCTTATTGGCCATTTGATAGCGTTCAATGTCACTGTTCCCTTTAAAGTTTAAGAAAACATTTATAAAGACATTTATTGATAATCAGCATCATGTCAGCTGGAACAAATATCAGTTTCCCTTTAACATTTACAATGTGTTTAAATGATTTTAGCTGAAGATTGAATATTTATTAAACTTTTTTATCACTATCTTAATGTCTGTATCCGTCAACAAAACAAGATACAAAATATACATGTAACCCTGTAATTATTAAATACATAAAGCAGACAAAATGTAAACATTTCACCATTCGAAACATCACAATAAATAGTCGTACATCATGTCATAACTTAAAGAGATCTAAGCCTTTTTTCCCTATTTTTTGGTCCTCCTAGTCTCCTTTTTTAATAATGCATGTAAAACTTCGGCACTATATTCACAATCATGTTATAATCACCTTTTTGGGACAGACTGAGCTATCAGAATATGTATGCTGCATTGATGTCAAATTAATGTAGAAATAGTTATATGATAATACATACAAAAGAAAAACAAAAACAGAAATTAATATCACAGATATTTATTCAAATTACACACTGAACTAAGGTTTACAAGACTTTGGGCTTTAGAAATGTATTTTTCTCAACCGTGAAGGTCAAGGGAAGAAGAAACAAACATTGTAGACAACACAGATCAAAAACTATTTACATTTCTTTCAAATATATTTTTCTTTCTTGAAAGTTAGTTGTGCTATTCCTTTTGTACAGTATTTGCATGTATACATCTCTATATACTACATCCAGCATGTCATACAATGTAATACAAGAAGAAGCCACATCTCTCTCTCTATCTATCTGTGTGTGTGTGTGTGTGTGTGTGTGTGTGTGTGTGTGTGTGTGTGTGTGTGTGTGAAAACAATATTGTGTTCTGTGCTGCACTAAGGGCAGTTTCATAGTCGATGCAAAGGCACGCAGACGTGAACGTATTGGGACGCATCGAGACACATTGGCTGCCATGATGCGTGCTTGCGTCTCAAAATGTGTTGTCCATTTTTTTGATACGCGACGCAGCGACACGTGTAATACCATGCATTGCCACAGGGGATGATAATGTAAACAACGTACTTTCTGATGTATTAGTCTCCAAATACAAAAAAACACTAATTACAATACCACTGAAAAGGCTACTATCACACCGGAGCCCTCATTGGAAAGCTACAATGGTGACAAAGCAGCAGCCAGAGATATTCTAAGAATAGCAAAGTGTGAACAATGATGCTGATGTCATATATGACATCAGCAACCTGAGAGGTCTTTAAGCCCCGTCATTCAGTTCAGTCTGACCACTTGGCACAGCAGGTGCCAGTAGCCATTATGAACATAGGTTCCAACAAAAAAGTTGAACCTGGCTCCACTATGGCTGAAATGAACACGATAGGTTAGGTTATGTTAGTGTGTGTGCGCACAATCTCACTTTAGATTCTCTCGTAAGTTGGCCCGTTCTTCACCGTCCCCGTCATCTGACGGTTAATGGCCTCCTCATTTCTGAGGGCAAGGGGGGCGTGCAATTCTTTGTCTCCCCAGTTGCTCATCTTTACAGTGTCTATCAGGTTTGCGTTTCCCTCTTGCTCCTAGCTGCTCGCTAATTCCTGCTATCAGCTGTTTCCTGTTTATCCACCGCCAGTGGCTCGCACGTGCGGCGTCATCAACAGCTCCTCCCACAAGTCTTCAACAGCCCCTCCCGTTGCGGAAGGCCGCCTCGATCTGTTTCAACTAAAAGGGTTCCGCCAATATGACTACCCTACGAGGGAGAAAATTGGGCACCTCGGATAAACTTGCCAATCCGGCTTTGTGTGTCTAAACGCTCACAGCTTGCCGGCAAAACGGCCGAACATTCGTGGAAAATCTGGCAGTGTAAAAGGGGCTTATATGTCTGCTGGCACCAGAGAGGAACTTGAGGCCTAAGTACATACAGTACATATGTGCACAGTAATGAGCAGGGGAAATGTCTGTTTAGCTTACATATGATGCGTCTCAATATCTATACTGTATGCACCTTGCAGCTGCTAAATATATGCATTCAAGTTCTACATTTCTAATAGCCAACAACCAAAAAAACGTCACATTGTGCACACTTAAATTGACATTCAAAATCAACAAATCTTTAAAAAAAAATTTAAATTGCTGTTCTATGAATAAATGAAATAATAAACCAACTAATGTATCCTCCAGGCTAAGTGCTCTCTGCTCTTTTCTCATTTTCTTCTCCTCTTTATCTTTTACTCCTCTTTCTTATTCAAATACTCATGCCCAAATTATTGAAATTATCCTCTAAAAAAGCTTTAAATATTCTTTAGGAATCCCAGAGAACAGACGTGTGGGGTGGCTGCAGCTCCATGCTCCTCCTCCACCCTCTTTGCATACAGCATGTTCCTGCAGCACCAAACTGCATGTCAGACTTGTTGAAATTAATGAGAGTCATGGTGTGGGAGATATAAACATTATTTCAGAATGCGTTTTGGTTTATAAGACGTAAAAGTGGGAAAGTAATTTGGTGTCTGTCTCCGTTTGCAATTGGCAGTTGGTGAGCCTGAATCTACCAGAGAGTTGGAGGGAGACTAGCTTACCTATTGTTAAGCTTAATGGTGGGTTTAATCAGGTTTACTATGTCCTGATTTCAACCTTCGTTCAAAATCTTTGGGGAGTGTATAAACTATACAATTTTGGAAAGACCCCAAAACCAATGTTTCCATTTTTTTCAAAGTCTCTGTGGCGGCCATCTTGGACTTTCAAAATGGTGACCATCCATGACCTGTTTTTAGCTGGATGTGACATGATTAATCAAATGGGTTCTGAATTTATAAGTTAATCACATATTTTTCAAGCCAAAGAAACAAATGGGACCATTTCCAATACTTTAAAAATAGTATCTGATGCTGCACCTGCCTATAATGTGTTTTTTATCAGGTAAATAATTGCTGTATCTCTAGTTAATGTATCTCTTATTACTATACTTGGCAACTAGCGAGGTAGTGTTAGCAGCTGGCTTCAGAAAAACAACAGCAAAGATAACCTTAGTGGCTAGTGTTAACCACTGGCAGACATACCTAGCTAATGTTAAACATGATAAGTTATTTAGCAGTTGTCAGTTGAGAACTCGATTGACAGGTAAGACATAGGCACGGACGGACAGCGTCAGTCAGCCAGGTGAGTCTTTCTAGTGATCTGACAGAGCATAAAACTGCTGAGACAAAGGGAGGAGGTGTTTGCGTAATGGTGAATAAGGACTTGTGTGACTATATGAATGTGCAACCTGATCTCACAGAAATACATGAAGTGACCACGACCTCTTAACACCGCATTCCGTGGTGGCAGCACGTAATGGGTTGAAATTACATGCCGGTACCACGGAAATAATGCCAATGTAAAGTCAATTAGGATCCTTTTTTGTGGTGGACACATGAATTCCCTGATTCAATAACGTCCTGTATACACACAAAAACACAAAAGTGTTCTTGATATTAAAACTGAAAATATAGGCTATCCCTCTGTTATAATTTCCCACCAATAATAATAATAATAATAATAATAATAATGATGTACAACACTATTTGACAACTCTACAACCGGAGTCCCAAAAACGCAGTTTCCAGGGAACTTGCTAAAATATCTGAAATTATCCATCATTCTTACTGTTAACATATTTCATCTAGGTGCAGTGTCATTACTAGTTCGGCTTTACTAGATATTAGATATATTCAGTAGATCTATCTTTTTTTTTACGACCCTATTTTACAACTATATTTTACAAGCCGCAAAAAACTTACCGTCTCAAAAATGCCGTTTCTAGCGTATTAGCTAAAATATCGAAAATTAGCTGACATCTTTAGTTTTTCTTACCATAGTTCATCTAGGTGGAGTGTAATAACTAGATCAGCTTTACTAGATATTGGATATATTGGGTAGATACATCTTTTTACAACCCTATTTAGAACCCTACTTTGCAAATCAGAAGAACTACAACTATGTTGCTGATATGTATTAAACTGCATGGCGCGGTCCCAGGGAATTGTAGTTTTTAAAAAAATATGTGTTTTTCCTAGATTTGGAAGTTGTAAATACTGAATTGAGAGTACACTGTGGATTTTAAGGGGATGGTAAACACACTCGTGTAATCAGATTTTAAATATCTAATTTCTAAATGGGTGAAAATTAATTTTATCCATATTTTACCCATATCTGACAGCACCCCCAGTTGTTGACTACACTCACACGATAGTTGAGGTCAAGAGCTCTCTATAACAGTTGGTCCCAAATCTGTACCCCTTTAGTTGCTGAGTTATAAGCCCTCAAACATGCACTGAGGTCAAGGTTCAAAGGTCAGTGGCTGAAAGCAGGGGCCATGCAGAATCTTCATACTGACATATGTTACTCTCCAGGTTGAGACCTTTCCAATGATGTATTTGGTTTAGCTCTATGACAAAGTTTTGATTTTTCATTTTTTGGGCACAAGCCATGCCAGGTCTAGTTTCAGAGAGCACTTTGAAGGCCCAAGGTTTCTTTGCTTGTTTTTTTTTTCTTTTTTACTGTAGATAGTTACTAAAATGAGTCATCCTCAGACAAGACAATACTACTAAAAAGTAAAACCAATAACAACAATAATGAAATAAGTAAAAATAATATTAAAATTAAAGCTGCAAGCCGCATTGTTCGGGACCTCGGACTCTTGCTGTCGGCCTCCAGATCACGTACATAGTGTGAGTTAGCCTATCCCTAAGAGTCGAAATGTCGATAAAACAAGCAATGTCAATAGAACGCAAGGGCATTTTTGGCAATGAACCCATGACTTGGGAGTAGAACTTTGATGGCTTCTGAAAACTAAACTAGTGACGACATCAATCAATCAATTAATTTAGTTAACCTGCGAGACAGTAGAGCACAAAGGCTCTGGAGAAGAGGCTGAGTTACTGACAGGCAGTATGGCCGAGTTAGTGACATGCAGTAACAGGATCTACATGTGCTAGAATTACTGAGCACTATGTGTGTATAAGATTACAGTACGTTATGCACACACACATACACACACACACACACACACACCTTAGTCGCAAGTTTACTATGTCTACCTCACAGCTGACACATTTGCTCATGTTACTTTCAGAGGCACTAACTCATTTCCTGTTGGATTTAGGTCAATGGTGTCAATGAGTGATTTGTAGGTCATGAGGAGACGAAGAATCCAGTTTTGATTTGATCTTTCTACAGCATTCATATGGGCCACAGCAGCCATTTTACTGCGTCTATGTGGCACAAAAAAATTGTCAAGAGGTTGTGTGACATGTCACCTTTAAGAGGGCATAAAATCAAAACCATTCGAGTAATGACAAAGTTGTTCAGAGGGATTGTTTAGCAGGGCATGGTCTATCGTGTGTGCATGTGCAACAGTGGCGATTTTAGTGTGTCTAGGTGGCGCTAGAGAGCCCATTTTGGCACTTTGAGAATTAATTACTTCATTTTCTAATTTTTTTCGCCAGTCCTGACATGCGTGCCAATTTTGGTGACTTTTTGAGCATGTTTAGGGGGTCAAATTCCAGTTTAAAGAAACGGCGGAAGAAAGAATAAAGAATAATTAAAGCTGCAAGCAGCGTTGGTCAGAACCTCGCACTCGCGCCCGTTCAATCAATTTCAATCAATCAATTTTATTTATAAAGCCCAATATCACAAATCACAATTTGCCTCACAGGGCTTTACAGCATACGACATCCCTCTGTCCTTATGACCCTCGCAGCGGATAAGGAAAAACTCCCCAAAAAAACCCTTTAACGGGGAAAAAAAACGGTAGAAACCTCAGGAAGAGCAACTGAGGAGGGATCCCTCTTCCAGGACGGACAGACGTGCAATAGATGTCGTACAGAACAGATCAGCATAATAAATTAACAGTAATCCGCATGACACAATGAGAGAGAGAGAGAGAGAGAGAGAGAGAGAGAGAGATATGCAGGTAATAACAGTAGCGTTTCGGCCTCCAGTTTATTTCGTCATTGTAAATTATTTAGAAATATAAAACACATTGCCACAAACATCAAAAAATCCTTACAGAGCTGAATGTTTTGATGTTTGAATGCTTTCTGTAGCTGTAGGTATGTAGAAGTGATGTAACAATATGCAAATTAGATGAGTGAATTTACTCCCATCAGATTCCTGTTCCTTTATTTTGAGGATGAGATGACAAAAACAATACAAAACAAAAATAAATCTACTGTGTAAATATGTTCAAAATGCTGTTTTACTGAGATTTATGAAATCCAATATGGCTGCCGCCTAGTGACACCATAATATGCAAATTTGATGAGTTAATTTACTCCAGTCACAAACTTTGGGTCATGATCAATAGTTTTCTCATTTACAGTATGCCTTTATCTCTCACCACTTTCAAGCGACAGCCTTTTGAAATGTTGAAATGAAAATGGGATATTTTCCTCAATAAACTTTGGCACCTAAAGGGTTAAAATGGAGATTCTGCCCCTGTCATGTCTGCATGTAAGATGTAGACACGCACACACATCATGTTTCTGTGAGTTTGTGTGTGTCAGTGGTTGCCATGTGCACCTGGCAGAAGAGCAGAGACAGACAGACAGAACACAAAGAAGAGACCTGTTTTAGTGGAGATTTAACTCCTCGAACAAGTTCGTTTAGGTCATGGGTGTCAGCACGTGATTTGTATGTCAAACACGCCAGTTTTTGTTTGATATTTCTAAGACATTCCTAAGGGTCGCAGTGGCCATTTTAGTGGTGTCTCTAGGTGGCGCTAGAGAGCCCATTTTGGCACTTTAGGGGTTAATAATGTGTATTTGCTGTTTCAAATGAAGATTCTGCTGCTGTAATCAGTCCTTTAAAGATTGTGAGACACACAGACAGAGAGAGCCGTGTGTGCGTGTCTGTGTGTGCAGCCGTTGCCATGGCGATTAATGACTTGCCTGCACCTGAGGGGCACACAGAGAGCTCATGAGAGAGCAGCTCAGCAAAGGCTCTTTATAATGGGTTTGAACTCCTCAAACAAGTTCTTCTGATTCCCAAACCGTTGGTCCAATAAGGAAAATAAAGTGATGGTGAGAGAGATCAACTTCTCGTGAACGCACGTGTCATATTTTGTATTTCTAGAGTCAAAAATGTGGTCACAGGAGCGAGTTTAAAATGTGTTGCACCTCAGCTGTTTCCAGAAATTTTTCCTCTCAGTTTACATGGGAGTGAATGAGAAAGCCTCCGGGCTTGGGCTCGGTCCCTAATAAAGAATAATAATAATAACAAACGCAGCAAAAACAATAGGGTCCTCGCCTTTGGTGAGGACTGCTCTGTGAGCAGTCCTCTGCCTTCGGGCTCGGTCCCTAATTAAAGCTGCAAGCAGCGTTGGGCGGGACCTCGCACTCGTGCCGGTTTCGGCCTCCAGCTTATGTCGTCATCGTCAATTATTTAGAAATATCAAACACATTGCCACAAACATCAAAAAATCCTTACAGAGCTGAACGTTTTGATGTTTGAATGCTTTCTGTAGCTGTAGGTATGTAGTTATGTCACAATATGCAAATTAGATGAGCAAATTTACTCCCATCAGATTCCTCTTCCTATATTTTGAGGATGAGATGAGAAAAACAGCACAAAACAAAAGAAATCTACTGTGTAAATATGTTCAAAATGTTGTTTTACTGAGATTTATTAAATCCAATATGGCCGCCGCCTAATGACGCCACAATATGCAAATTAGATGAGTTAATTTACTCCCATCAGATTCTTGTTCCTTTATTTTGAGGATGAGATGACAAAAAAAAAACGCAAAACAAAAGAAATCTACTGTGTAAATATGTTCAAAATGTAGTTTTACTGAGATTAATGAAATCCAATATGGCTGCTGGTTATTGACGCCACAGTATGCAAATTTGATGAGTTAATTTACTCCCATCACAAACTTTGGGTCATGATGAATAGTTTTCTCATTTACAGTATGCCCTTATCTCTCACCACTTTCAAGCCACAGCCTTTTGAAATGTTGAAATGAAAATGGAATATTTTCCTCAATAAACTCTGGCACCTGAAGGGTTAAAATGGAGATTCTGCCCCTGTCATGTCTGCATGTAAGATGTAGACACGCACACACATCATGTTTCTGTGAGTTTGTGTGTGACAGTGGATGCCATGGTAATTAAGTAAGTGCACCTGACAGAAGAGCAGAGAGAGACAGACAGAACACAGAGGAGACCTGTTTAAATGAAGATTTAACTCCTCGAACAAGTTCTTCCCATACCCAAACCGTTGGTCCAATCATCAAAATAAAGTAATGGTGAGAGAGATAAAGTTATACAGAAGATCTGTTTAGCAGCAGTTGAGGTGGCATGTGTGCCTGTTTGAAGCCGATACGATAAACGGTGCAGGAGGAGATGTTTTTTGAAGAAGAGCACGTTTGAGGCGAAATCTTACTTTGAAAGGGCAAGTAGCTCTTGGATTTAGGTCATGGGTGTCAGCGCGTGATTTGTAGGTCGAACACGCCAGTTTTGGTTTGAGCAGTCGTCGACTTTCCTACGGGCTGCAGTGACTATTTTTGTGAGCCCATTTTGGCACTTTCGGGGTTAATAATGTGTATTTGCTGTTTCAAATGAAGTTTCTGCTGCTGTAATCTGTCCTTTAAAGATTGTGAGACACACAGACAGCCGTGTGTGCGTGTCTGTGTGTGCAGCCGTTGTCATGGCGATTAATGACTTGCCTGCACCTGAGGGGCACACAGAAAGCTCATGAGAGAGCAGATCAGCAAAGGCTGTTTATTTTGGGTTTGAAATCCTCAAACAAGTTCTTCCCATACCCAAACCGTTGGTCCAATCAAGAATGTGATGGTGAGAGAGAGCCACTTCTCGTGAACGCACGTGCCTTGTTTTATATTTCTCGAGTCAAAAATGTGGTCACAGGAGCGAGTTTAAAATGTGTTGCACATTCCAGCTCAAAGAGGCGGTGGAAGAAAGAATAATAAAGAATAATAATAAACACAGCGAGGTGAGCAGTCCTCTGCTTTCGGGCTCGTTCCCTAATTAAAACTGCAAGCAGCTGTGATCGGGCCCTCGCTCCCCCATGCAATCGCGGGGGCCTGAGGCACGCGGGGGCTGTGGCACGAAGCGGGACGGGAGAAAAAACCTGGCAGGAGCGAAAAAACGCAATGTTTTGTTCATCCACCAGGGGCACCGTGAGTGTACCTAAACATGTGCAGGTGTCCAGGGGCAGACCCTCATCAAACATGTGAAGTTTCGAGCAAATCGGACAATGCATGAAGGATTTATACCAAGCTGATGTTTGATGTAGCGAAGGATGAAAAGTCGCCACCACCGCCGGGGCAGCCTGCAACATGACAGGACACATGTGTCACTGTGGAGATTCATCAACTTGATCATCATGTGGCCACAAAATGTAGTTTATCATGTCAGGAGCTTGAGGTTGGTGTTTGTCAGTGTAAAAGATGGCATTTCCTGTTTCCACAAGGGGGCGCCATGAGCAAGATTGCCTACGAGCACATGGAGGCGTTGAGGGTGGGGGTCTTATCATGTACAGAAATTTTGAAGCAGTTTGGATGAATTATATGGGAGAGAGAGCTGCTTGAATATGCATGGCGATGGATCAAAAATGGCAGTGCCATACCAGCCACGCCCTTTGACCTACAGACATGCAGAGCACACCTTTTGATCAGCATGGTCTCTGGATGATCTGTAAAAAATCTGAAGTCGATTGGATGAAATTATGTGTGTACCAAATTTAGTTTGCCTACGACAAACTAACCCCAATGGGGAAGGGTTTTTGAAAATTTGCAGGGGGCGCTATTTCGGCATTTTGCGCTGACCATGTGCAACTGCCCAAAAATATCAAATTTTGGATGTGGCCGGACGAATGTGGAAATTTAGAAGCATTTTCAAATTTGGGAAAGCGGCGAAATTGGGACACGAAATGTCGGAATAATAATAATAATAAACAGCGCGATTTCAATAGGGTCCTCCGCGGACGACTTCGTCGTCGCTCGGGCCCTAATAATAAATCCTTGCATTTCAATAGGGTCCTTGCACCGCTAGGTGCTCGGGCCCTAATAATTAAAGCTGCAAGCAGAGATGAACGGGCCCTCACACCTTCACGCAACTCGGGGGGGCTGGCAGGATGCCTTCTGAAGCGTCAACTCATTTCTGTCAAAGTTAGACATCACATGCAGGAGTGACTTGGAATGTCTTTGATACAGTGCTGGAATGACATACTTCACATTTTGTATCACTTCCTCTTTCCACTAGAGGGAGTTGGAGAGCGGACTAATATCATGTTTTTATACATCAAATATACACCACAGCATTTAACTTTCAGATGAATCAAAAGATAAGTGTTTGAGACCTACTTCCTGTCGCCAATAGGTGGGTCTATGAGTATCAGGAAATATGGTTATGTAAATGTGTTCAGGGCGGGACTAATATGAATCATGTGAAGTTTGGTGGATATGGGACCATTTAGG
>NC_065519.1:35258802-35259221 GCF_006386435.1 Epinephelus moara
AGGAGCGAGTGGAACTGTATCAAGATGACGGCGTTTTAGGCATGCCCCTCCAATCGGCAGCAGCAGTCAATGTGGCGTCTATATGTCTATGATTGTCCCTACATGTCAGCTATTAGCTATAGCTAGCTAGCGCATTAGCTAGGTTAGCTACATGGCAATATTATCGCGGCTATTTATTTTAAAAATTGTGGTAACTAGCCAGTGGTTGAATCACAGGTTAATGACGGGATAATTCATAGACATATACGTAGACGCCGCATCGAGTGGGTTTGCCCGCTGCTGCGATACGTCAACGTCGCAGCCATATTGGATGTGGCAAGGCTGCGCTGTAAACTAATAGAAGTGAATGGACTTAATTTCATAAAGCGCCTTTCTACAAAGAAATGTACGTTAATGCCTCTCGTTTATTCATTCACACA
>NC_065519.1:35260125-35268999 GCF_006386435.1 Epinephelus moara
AGAGCCTTCAGCTATCAGGCTCCTCTCCTGTGGAATCATCTTCCTGTTACAGTCTGGGAGGCAGACACTGTCTCCACATTTAAGACTAGACTTAAGACTTTCCTCTTTGATAAAGCTTATAGTTAGGGTTGGCTCAGGCTTGCCTTGTACCAGCCCCTAGTTAGGCTGACTTAGGCTTAGTTTGCCGGAGGACCCTCTGTAATACACCGGGCACCTTCTCTCCTTCTCTCCTTCTCTCTCTCTCTCTCGTATCCTATTACTGCATCTTGCTAACTCGGCCATTCTGGATGTCACTAACTCGGCTTCTTCTACGGAGCCTTTGTGCTCCACTGTCTCTCGGGTTAACTCATATTGCAGCGGTGCCTGGTGTTACGGCTGCAGGGCCGTGTGTGTGTGTGGATGGTTGTTTTTTCTTTTCTCTGCTGTCTCCAGGTTTGGCCCCTCCCCTCCTACTGAAAATGGCTGGTAACTACTCACACCTGTGAGCTGTTACCCATCAGGCCCTGGGGCAGCATAAAAACCTTCTCAGAGAGGCAGATTTTCCCTTTTGGAGTCTCCCGAGGCAGCCACTTGGTGAGCTGTGTGTTTATTCTTTGACCACTTCTAGAGGCGGTTGTGTGCCGGTTGTCGGTAAGATTACTCTTTTGGTGAAGAGTGTGTTATTCAGCACTATTTTGTAGGTGGCTTGACTGTCTGGCAATATCCATTGTGTTTTGTTGCCCTGTTTAGGCAGATCGGCCTCACCTTTTGGAGATCTCGCTTTCAGTTGTTGTGGAGACCTCTCTTGTGTTTTTTTTTTTGTCTATGATAAATAAATCCCTAAGTTCGTACCATCCGTTTTCCTCTCATCCTTTTCATCCCGGTTCTATTCATTGTGTTACACCCTCCATCCCCTGCGCTCCATCGAGGGCCGTAACATAATTGGGGGCTCGTCCGGGATTTACTAGGAGAGTTGAAAATGTGTTTTCGGATGATTGTTGATTGTTGACCCCTACAAATTGTGCTTTGTCTACAGTTACTGTCACAGTGTGTTGATGTCTGGTTGTTGTCTTGCCATCACTAGTGATTAGACAGCTTCCTCAGCCTAGTTAGGGGGTGGCCAGCTGGGCTGTTTCCGCCCTTCCAACGACACTCCGTTTGTTATTTTGCCTTTTTGATTTTCGAGGTAATCCTGGGTGGGGACGTTGTTCCCTGGCGGGGGTAGGCATTTCAGGGTCTTGGCCTTGGTTGCTGATGTTTTGCCTTTCAAGTTGCCTCGAGCCCGGCACGCCTCAGAAGCTATACAGGTTATGTGTGAATTAGGCAGGAGCTGGGGAAGTTTGTTTGTGGGGCTGGACAGGTGTGTTTGACACCAGGCATCATTGACATTGTGTTGACTACTGGTGGATGTGTTGTGTGAGCTTAGCTGGAGCTTTATGTGTAGTGGTAATCATGGTGGTGTTTGATTTGGAGGCTTTTGTGGCTAATCCTACCTTGAGTCAGCTAGGGAAGTGTAAAAAGTGTGACTTGTTTGACGTCGCTGCGCATTATGGCCTTGCAGTTGCCACTTCTCTCAGAAAAGATGATTTAAGGACAGTGATTGTAGGCGGCTTAGTAAGCCAGGGTGTTCTTGGCCTGCCCGTTGATGCTCCAGGCGTGGGGGCTGAGGCTGTAGTGTCCTCAGGCGAAGGCATCTCTGGTATGGGGGAGTCCTCGGGGTCCGGCCACCCTTCTCCCCAGGTGGGAGAGGCGACTGGGCCACCTGATTTGGCTGTTAATGTTACCCCTGCTTGGCGGGTGTGCCCAGATGACAAGTCATTCACAATGCCTCATTTTGATCCGGCATCTGTTGGGTCTTCTCCTGGCTCCCGGTCGGATGCGCGGTTGAAGGTGCGTTTGGCGCGTCTGCAGATGGAGAGGGAGGACAGGGAGAGGGAGTTTCAGCTCCGCAAAGAGTTAGAGCTGAAAAAGTTAGAAGCAGAAACAGCTATTAGGATGCGTGAGTTAGAGCTGCGGAATTCTACCGCCAGCTCTCCTGCTACTGTCAGTGAGTTGAGCACTAAGTTTGATGTGAGTAAGAACATTTCACTGGTCCCCATCTTCCGAGAGTCCGAGGTCGAGTCATATTTTGGTGCATTTGAGCGTATTGCGACTGCGTTACACTGGCCGAAGGAGGTGTGGGCAATACTGCTCCAGTGTAAACTGTCAGGCAAAGCTCAGGAGGCATGTGCCTCTCTCTCAGTGGAGGACAGCTTAGTCTATGACAAAGTGAAAGGTGCTATTCTGCGGGTGTACTAGCTGGTCCCTGAGGCTTACAGGCGGCGGTTTCGCAGTCTCAGGAAGGGGGCAGGTCAGACGTTCACTGATTTTGCCCGGGAGAAGAAACTGCTGTTTGACCGCTGGTGTGCTGCCTGTAAAGCTTATGACCTTGTCGCGGTGCGAGAGCTCATGTTACTAGAGGAATTCAAGAGCTGTTTACCTGAGCGCACAGTGGTGTATCTAAATGAACAAAAAGTAACCGCTCTGCAGCAGGCCGCTTCTCTGGCGGATGAATTTGCTCTCACACACAAGGTGATGTTTACAAAGCGCGACTCTACCACCCGTGATGCTCCTCAGCAACCAAGTGACCCACAGGCTACCCGCCCCCCTGTAGCTATGTCAGGTGTAAAGAACAATGAGAAACTGTGTTTTTTCTGCCATAAGCCTGGTCACATTGTAGCTGAATGCATAATGTTGAAACGGAAACAGCAGGCAGCATCTTTGAAGCAGCCGAAAGGGATGGGTCTGATTAAAACTGTGGCTCCCATTGGTCAATGTGCTCTTCCGACAGAGCCAGATGAATGTTTCAAACCCTTCATTCTCACAGCTTATGTGTCTCTAACAGGCAAACCGGAGGACCAGCGCAAGGTTGTTGTGCTGCGAGATACTGGAGGCTCCCAATCGTTCATCCTTTCTGGTATCCTGCCCTTGGGTGGAGAGTCTGCGTGCGATGCCAGCACTGTGGTCAGGGGCATTGGGATGAGTTTTGTGCCGGCACCTCTCCATCGTGTGCATATCAGTTCTAACCTTGTTTCTGTTTTTTTCCTAGTGGCTGTCCGCTCTTGCTTCCCGATCAATGGCATAGATCTCATTATGGGGAATGACATTGCAGGAGGCAAAGTCTTTACTACCCCTGAAGTCGTGGACATTCCCATTCCAGAGTCCGAACATGATGAGCTGGCCCACCACCATCCCAACGTGTTCACATCCTGTGTTTTGACTCGTGCCCAAGCCAAAGTGGAAGCTGAAGTTCACTTGTCTGCCTCTCTGTTTGCTTCCGTCTTGGCTGAGGAAAACGTGCCACCAATTGAGTCTGTGACTGGCTCTTCTGTGGAACCAGGGTGTGTGCATGCTGCCCCTGCTGTCTCCTTGCCGCTGACCCATGCAGCACTCATCAAAGCCCAAAAGGATGATCGGTCATTAGCCAAGTGTTTTGCTGCTGCATGTGAGGACCCTATCAAGAGTGGTGAGAAACAGTGTTTCTTTGTGGATGAAGGTGTGCTCATGCGTAAGTGGGTGTCACAGCCTGGTGACAGAAATGAGGACTGGGGTACTGTGTATCAAATAGTGATTCCCAGTGGCTGGCGGCAGCATGTGCTAGAGTTGGCACATGAGCATGCATGGTCTGGCCATCTGGGTGTCACAAAAACCTATAATCGTGTTCTGCAACATTTCTTCTGGCCAGGTATGAAAGCTGATGTGAGGCGTTTCTGTAAGACCTGCAAGACCTGCCAGATTGTGGGAAAACCAAACCAGGTAGTGCCTCCAGCCCCTCTGCACCCTATTCCAGCTGTAGGTGAGCCCTTTGCACATGTCATCGTCGACTGCGTGGGCCCTTTGCCCCGCACTAAGTCTGGCAATCAGTTTCTGCTGACTATCATGTGTGTTTCCACTCGGTTCCCTGAAGCAATTCCTCTATTGAAAATCACCGCACCCACCATTACCCGAGCTTTGACAAAATTCTTCACCACTTTTGGGTTGCCTAAGATTGTGCAGACGGATCAGGGCTCCAACTTTCTCTCAAAAATTTTCCAACAGACGCTGCAATCCTTAGGTGTCACTCACTCAGTGTCCAGCGCGTACCATCCAGAGTCCCAAGGTGCCCTTGAGAGGTGGTACCAGACGCTGAAGTCCATGTTGAGGAAGTACTGCCATGAAACTGATAGAGACTGGGATGAAGGTGTGCCTTTTGTTCTTTTTGCTATTCGAGATGCCAGGCAGGAGTCTCTGGGGTTCAGCCCAGCCGAGTTGGTGTTTGGTCACAGTGTGCGTGGCCCAATGAAAGTGTTAATGGAGAAACTCATGTCTGTTTCAACTCCCAAAACTAACGTGCTGGATTTTGTCTCCCAGTGTAGGGAACGGATACATCGTGCCTCCTCGCTGGCAAAGGAAGTCCTCTCATCGTCCCAGAGGGGCATGAAGAAACTGTTTGACAGAAAAGCAGTGGAGCGCCAGTTTCAGCCTGGGGATCAGGTTTTGGTTTTATTGCCTGTGCCTGGATCTGCCCTCACTGCACGTTTTTCAGGCCCCTATGCGGTGGATAGAAAAGTGTCTGAAACAGACTACGTCATCCACACTCCCGACCAAAAAAGGAAAAAACGTGTCTGCCATATCAACATGTTGAAGTCTTATCATTCCAGAGCCGGTGCCCAGGGGGAGCAGGACAAAACCTGATGCCCTTGGTGATGTCTCCATCTCTCTTATTTGTGCAGGATTGTTGCCTGATGATGGGCTGGCTGCCTTAAGTGAAGGTCAGCAGTGTGGTAGGTTGACCAATTCTGAGTTTTTGCAGACCGTTGAGTCACAGTTGTCCTACCTGCCTGGACATCAGCGAGAGGATGTTGTTGGCCTACTCCATGCCTACCCCACTCTCTTTGGTGATGTGCCATCACGCACTAGTGTGTTGAAACATGACATCAACGTTGGTGCGGCCACCCCTATAAAACAACATGCCTACCGGTGCCCCTTAGGTAAACGAGAGGTACTGAAGAAGGAAGTGGCATACTTATTGGAGAATGGCTTAACTAAACCTAGCCATAGCCCCTGGAGCTCCCACTGCCTTCTAGCTCCCAAGTCTGACGGTACTCCACGTTTCTGTACAGATTTTTGTAAGGTTAATGCTGTAACTGTGCCAGACTCCTTCCCGCTACCTCATATGGAGGATTGTATTGACAGCATCGGACCTGCTGTGTTCATCACCAAGCTAGACTTGCTTAAAGGGTACTGGCAGGTTCCTCTAACCTCTAGAGCGTCAGACATCTCTGACTTTGTAACACCTGATCACTTTTTGCAGTACACTGTCATGGCTTTTGGTATGAGAAATGCACCTGCCACTTTCCAGCGCTTGATGTACATGGTGGGATGTACCCCAATGTAACATGTACCTGGATGATGTGGTAGTCTACTCCTACACCTGGGAGGAACATCTCCATAGTCTGGCGGTGGTGTTTAGCCGGCTTGCTGAGGCATCACTGACACTCAACCTTGCCAAGTGTGAGTTTGGGAGGGCCACTGTTACTTACTTGGGGAAGCAAGTAGGGCACGGTCAGGTCCGTCCAGTGGATGCAAAAGTGAACGCGGTACTGTCCTATCCGGTGCCTACTACCAGGCGTGAGCTTCGCCGTTTCCTAGGAATGACTGGGTATTATAGATGTTTCTGTCGGAACTTCTCAGTGGTGGTGGCGCCACTGACCAAGTTGTGTAGACCAGCCATCCCATTTGTGTAGACTGAAGAGTGTGAACATGCTTTTAATGCTGCCAAGTCTCTCCTCTGCAGTGCTCCTGTCCTGGCCGCTCCTAACTTCTCTCTTCCCTTCAAGTTAGAGGTGGATGCCAGTGCCTCTGGAGCAGGTGCGGTACTCCTGCAGGATGGTGAGGATGGTGTGAGCCACCCAGTGTGTTACTACTCTGTCAAGTTCAAGCAGCACCAACTGAACTACTCCACCATCGAAAAGGAAACCTTAGCCATGCTCCTTGCCCTCCAGCATTTTGAAGTGTATGTTGGTTCCAACACCTCACCTGTAACAGTGTATACAGACCATAACCCTCTTGTCTTTCTGTCTCAGATGTATAACCACAACCAGTGGCTGATGCGCTGGGCTCTACTGGTACAGGGGTTCAACCTTGAGATAAAACACAAGAAGGGAGTGGACAATGTGGTTGTGGACGCACTCTCCCGAGGGTGAGCTCGCCCATCCTACAGCTGCGACCTAGCATCTAGGAAAGGGGGTGGGTGTGTAAGTATAGTGACAGGATGGTTGTGTTAATTGTTTGTGATTTGAGTGCTATATGGTAACTGTGTGGATTGCATTTATGGGAGGGGGTGTTATGGCTGCAGGGCCGTGTGTGTGTGGATGGTTGTTTTTTCTTTTCTCTGCTGTCTCCAGGTTTGGCCCCTCCCCTCCTACTGAAAATGGCTGGTAACTACTCACACCTGTGAGCTGTTACCCATCAGGCCCTGGGGCAGCATAAAAACCTTCTCAGAGAGGCAGATTTTCCCTTTTGGAGTCTCCCGAGGCAGCCACTTGGTGAGCTGTGTGTGTATTCTTTGACCACTTCTAGAGGCGGTTGTGTGCCGGTTGTCGGTAAGATTACTCTTTTGGTGAAGAGTGTGTTATTCAGCACTATTTTGTAGGTGGCTTGACTGTCTGGTAATATCCGTTGTGTTTTGTTGTCCTGTTTAGGCAGATCGGCCTCACCTTTTGGAGATCTCGCTTTCAGTTGTTGTGGAGACCTCTCTTGTGTTTTCTTTTTTTGGTCTATTACAAATAAATCCCTAAGTTTGTACCATCCGTTTTCCTCTCATCCTTTTCATCCCGGTTCTATTCATTGTGTTACACCCTCCATCCCCTGGGCTCCATCGAGGGCCGTAACACCTGGATAGCGTGACATGTGTGGTTGTGCTGCTGCCGTGGTCCTGCCAGATGCCTCCTGCTGCTGCTGTCATCATTAGTCATACTTCTACCATTATTATATACATATGATTATTGTCACATATGTACACTATCAGATATTAATATATACTTTCAACATATTGTACCACAGTAGCCAGAACTATAATTATAATATTATTACTTTCATTAATGTTGTTGTAAGCTACTGTCATTATCTGCATCTCTCTCTCTCTCTGTCTCTCTCTCTCTCTTTGTCTCATTGTGTCATACGGATTACTGTTAATTTATTATACTGATCTGTTCTGTACGACATCCATTGCACGTCTGTCCATCCTGGAAGAGGGATCCCTACTCAGTTGCTCTTCCTGAGGTTTCTACCGGTTTTTTTTCCCCCGTTAAAGGGTTTTTTTTGGGGAGTTTTTCCTTATCCGCTGTGAGGGTCCTAAGGACAGAGGGATGTCGTATGCTGTAAAGCCCTGTGAGGCAAATTGTGATTTGTGATATTGGGCTTTATAAATAAGATTGATTGATTGAAAACAACCAAGAAACAAGAACTTAGCTGTAACTACAACTGTGAACTCCTGCTCTCTCCTCCAGCTCGCTCCTACACACACCAGCACCCTCACACAATGCCCTCATTCCCATCACACTTGCACCCCGCCCCCCTACCTATACTCATTCAATCCCAAACATGCCATTAACTCACAGAACATTGACATTATAACAGAACATTTACTGCAGGATCGCTACAATACATATGTGTATATATATATATATATATATATATATATATATATAAAGCCCTGTGAGGCAAATTGTGATTTGTGATATTGGGCATATATATATGTATATATATATATATATATATATATATGATGTGCTGTAAAGCTGAAAATGGAATCTTTCACGTCACCCACCAAGTTCCCCAAGCATCAGGGAGATTGAGGGGCTGAGGCAGAGTGCTCAGCTTTTGGCTGTAAGTATTACAGTAAATGTGTTGGAGTTTGTGTTGTAAGATGACCTGACTTAAGGGCAAAATTGTTCTAAAATGAACTGTTATAGTAAAAGAAGCTAAAACAAGAGTGTGTGTGTTATATTGTAAAGGCAAAAATTCAAATTGAATTGCCTAAATAAAAAAAAACACTTTGTGTTTTAGTGCACTTATTATCAGCAGCATTATCAGCTGACAGCAGCATCACTGAGAAAACATTTATAGAAATTACTGTATAAACTTGGTTAAAAAACAATACCCCAGCCTCTTTATCTCCCCCTCTCTCCCCCCTCCCTCTCTCATAACATGAGCATGCTTGTGTTGCAGTTACCAAATTAGTTAAATTTGCTTTTGGTAAACACTGGGAACTGGGAAACTTATAAATATGTATTGCAGAGTAATTATGTTCACTATTCCATTGCTGTGCCAATATGTTCTCCATTGTTCTGATGCTAAAACTTGCACAGGGTTAATACACTCACTATTCTGTTGTTACTGCTTCAAATATTTCCACTGATTCTGTCTTATACTCTACTGCACTGTTGCCATGACATCCAAACAGAAACAGACGTGCGCTGATCAGAAAAGAAACCTTAAAACAGTGTTAAACTGTTGGACAGTGTTGGTGTTTTTGAATGTGCCCTTAACACTGACGTCAGTGTCTTTTTTGGCTTAAAGAGCGGAGGCCACACACAGGTGCAGCAGAGCAGACTGTTTCTCCGTCTTTCATCTCTTCGTAATTCACATGTAGTGTTGCTGCTGCCATCATAAACTAGGCTGACCAAACGTCCTCTTTTGCCCGGACATGTCCACTTTTCACGTCCCGTCCGGGGCGTCCGGGGGGGTTTTATAAACTGATGATAATGTCCGGTTTTCCGTGTGTTTGTGTGTGTGTGTGTTAGAGTGCGGCACAGGCCGCATATTTCTGCCGAACCCGAACCGAGCCCGACATTATTTAATGACCAAAGCACT
>NC_065519.1:35269719-35271749 GCF_006386435.1 Epinephelus moara
ATGTGCAGTTTGTGTAAAATGTCTAATATTTTTTGATTAAAGCATGCATACCCATTGCAGTATGAATTATAGTTTAAAAACAACACTTCAATATTATTTACAATCATTAAGAGATACGTTTTATTGGTAGCCTGTAGGTTTTATCAAATGTACAGATTGAAATAAGAACTAATTTAATTTTAACTTTATGCAGTGTATATCTGTGTAAATAAAATTAACAAAGTACAAACAAACAGTATAATACACGCAGAAGCAATAATTGTGTATCAATATGTAAATTCTATCCAACTGGGTCAACATTAATAACATACACAACTTCATACAATATTGTATTGTCCCAAATGGTTCAAATTTGGCTACAGACAGTTAGTTGTGTTTTTTTACACTATGAGCCATGTATGGAAAATCAGCAGGGAGCCGTTTCCTCCCATGAGAGACTTGCAAACGCAGTGTTTTGTTTATGCAGTTAATTTAGTTTTTGTGTTGTTTTTTCTAGGTGGAGGCAGCATCGAGCGTTGTGGTGGTGTCTTCCCAGGCTACACCTACCAGCCCTGTGCCGCCTGCTGGTCCTGCCCGTCCTATCCCGTGTGCCCGTGCTGCCCCACCAGCCAGAGCTGCGAGGGAGGAGGTTGGTGCACTTACTGTGAATTATGTTTTTTGAATGGAGCCAGCAAAGCTATTTTATTGTAATATTTAATATGGTATGAACTAGAACACTTCAATGTAATTCATGCTTATTAATAAATAGTTTTAGTTGGTAAATAAATAAATGTAACAAAGTAAAAGCAGACTTGTTGGTTGCTGAATTTGTATTTCTCCCTTTTATTGTAAAAGCCCTCTAAATTAATAACAGCTAAGATTACTTGTATTGTCTATGAAAAGCTAAACGCCAAATATAATAAAAGTAAAATATCTTGTTTTTCTTGCATTAAAAGCTACGTGTGGAAGTTTCTTACTCTTCTTGCCTCCCAGAGGAGATTTGTAAAGCAGCATTTTGTTTATGCAATTCATTTATTGTTTTTAATGTGTTTTGTTTTTCTAGGCGAAGGCGACCCTGACCCTGGGTGCTGTGGAGGTGACTTCCCAGCCATCACCTACCAGTCCTGTGGCTGTTGGGGAGGAGAAGAGCCTACAGATGCAGCGAACGCCAAAATCTACTAAAGGTCAGACCATTGCTAATCCTCTTCCTTGCAGGTGTTCGGAAAAGTTGCCGTCATCCATTGTTGCTGGAACTGATGTTAGAGTGGCACCGTTGACTCATGACGTGAATTCTTTGACAGTATGTAGTGTTGTGGCTGCCATCAAACATGTGATTGCTCCTGTGTGTACATGGCGAGCGTCAGATGTTGATGAGGTGGGTGTAGAGGGGAGCAAGTTGGCTGCGTTTCTAGCTCAGGAAGCTAAGAAAATTGATGCTAAACAAAAGTAGTTGTGTAAGTTGATTGAACAGCACAGTGTTTTTGGCAGGAATTGGAAAGTAGCTATTGGTCAGACAGTTTACAGGGATTTTGGGTTGTCTGAAGAGGAGACTGTCATGTGTGATAGTTTACAGGAACATTTGTTGAGGGATGGAATGTGTCTGTTGAACCTCTGTGGTGCAGTTAGTGTTATCATTCATCACCAAAATTATTTTGTGGTGGTTGATTGTGGCACACGTGCCAAGTCTGGCTTGGCGTCCGACATTGGCACGGCTGTGGTTGTTTACAACACATGCCTTAATGACCTGATGCTTCACATCAGGAATCTAAAAAAGTCTTTAGATGCACAATGGTATGCCATTTGTAGTATTTCTGTGGAGGCATGTCAAGTTGATCCTGACATGGGAGCTGCTAGAGTCATCACAGGTAGTGATGTTGTTGCAGCAGAGGTTGAGGGTAGCAATTCAGTCAGGGGAACATTTGTAAGTAGGGCCGTAACGGTACATGTATTTGTGTCGAACCGTTCGGTACGCGACTTTCGGTTCGGCACGACCCTGTACCAAATTATTGGGCGCAGGATATTATTTTATTTTATTTTGTTTTATTTTAATT